>NW_012115932.1:13629501-13631953 GCF_000951035.1 Colobus angolensis palliatus | reverse complement strand
AGGAAGGGAGAGCATTAGGACAAACAGCTAATGCATACATGGCTTAAAACCTAGATGATGGGTTGATAGGTGCAGCAAACCACCATGGCACATGTACACCTATGTAACAAACCTGCATGTTCTGCACTTGTATCCTGGAACTGTCAGTAAAATTAAAATTAAAAAAAAATGTACCATGCTACAAAAGGTGAGGCAATGGTATGATTTATGCCAACATGGATGACTACTTAGATCAAGGTTTTCACTAGGGAAGACCTCGATGCAGTTCTCATTCTTCTAGCTATTCAGACCAGAAACCTTGGAGTCACCACTGGCTCCTCTCTCCTTCTCATACCCACATCTCCATTTGCTTGACCTACAACACATACATCACGAATCTAAGCACATCTCACTGTCTCCACTGTTCCCTCCTGCTGCAAGCCACCGCCATCTCTTGCCTGAGTTATCACTGTTGCTGCCTAACTGGTCCCCCTGCTACCAAATTTAATTCCCCCTGATTAATTCATCATAAAACTACTATGCTCAATCCTTTTAAAACATAAGACAGGTCATTCTACAATTCTACTCCAAACCCTGCAATGTCCTCCTTCCCCATTCAGAGTAAAAGCCTCACAATACCTACAAAGTACTGCTCCCTATGACCTCTCTCAGAGAATCCGTTTCCTACTGCTCTGTGCCTTGCTTACTCTACTGCAGCCACACTGGCCTCCCACACATCAGAGAGGCTTCCTCCTCTTTACATTGGCTATTCGTTCTACTTGGAAGGGTCCTTCCCTGACTACCACCACCAGGGAAGCCAGCAGCAAAAACCCACTCTCCAGGCAACCCCTCAAGGTTCAGCTGACACTGGGATGGCCCTGCTGCTGCAGCCCACCATGTCAGTCAGGGTGTCGCTAGGCCTGGCATTGCACCATTTAATTCAACCAAACAAATGCCTATTACCCCATTCAAATCCTGTGCTGTGACAGTGTGCACATCATACTGTCCACCTATGTCTCCATCCATCATCTTAGCTTAGGCTGTGATCCAAGGGGCCATGTGCTGTCAAGGAAACTGAGTGCCCTAGAGCAGGGTTCCCCAACTCCCCAGGCCACATACCAGTACCAGTTGGTGGCCTGTTAGGAACTGGGCTGCACAGCAGGAGGTGAGCAGCAGGCAATCCAGCATTAGCCTGAGCTCCGCCTCCTGTCAGATCAGCAGGGGCATTAGATTCTCACAGGAGCAGGAACCCTATTGTGAACTGTGCATGCGAGGGATCTAGGTTGTGTGCTCCTTATGAGAATCTAATGCCTCATGATCTGAAGTGGAACAGTTTCATCCCAAAACCATCCCTCCCACCCCGCCCCACCTCCCCATCAGTCTGTGGAAAAATTGTCTTCCACCAAACCAGCCCCTGGTACTGAAAAGTCTGCAGACCACTGCCCTAGAGTGATGAATGGAGAGGGCTCTGGAAAGTGCCCACATTAGCGGTCATACTTTCTCCAGCCTCAGTTTCTGCCACCATGACTTTAAAGCAAAGCAGAAGCTGACCTGGTTGGGGGCAGGGAGACAAGGAATGACTTTCTCCAAGGAGAACTAACAACAGAGTAAGACTTAAGCAGCCCACAAACTCAGCCTGTTTTTCAGTTCACACCAATTAAGGGAAGGGGTAAGAAAGGAGAAAGTGCCTATTAAAGGGAACATTTGTGGTATCTCTACCCAGACTCCTCTGGAGTTGCGTGGTGATAAGCACTATCATTCCCATTTGCAGAACATATGCTGCAGAGCACAGACTGTGGCACCCATGTGTAATTGACTATTAAATTAAAGGCCTGTAAGCTTTAAAAAAAAAAAAACCAACAAATCCAAAGGTCCAGAAATTAGCAGAGCAGTATGGTGACTACATTTCCTCTCTCAACAGACAGCAGCAATAGGATGCTGATCTCAGGAGGAAGCAGAGTTTAGAAAACACAATCTGTCTTCAAGGCTCATTCAAATGCAAACATTATGGTTAGGGGCAAGATGTCCACAGACTAATGAGGTGCCCAGATAACTACGGATTAGGACAGCCTCCTTACATGAACTCAAACAGCCAGCCCAGCAGGCACTCCTAAACAGCCCCAAGTTGCTGAAGCATCTGAAAGTAGGAAGCCCCAGCACCTAAGAATTGGTGGTAGGAAGGAATTAGATGTCTAATCCACGTATTTTTGTTTCACCAGACTAATTTCTGGGGACCAGTCCAAAGGTACAGTCAGCCACTGTAGCAAAGATGCATATATTAAAATCCCTCCAAGCATTGGCTTTGGAATTCTTTTCCCCATTGTGCCTGAGAGGCCTTCTCACATCATCTAATTCAAGACCATTCCTAATATTCTCACTCATATTACAATAGCACATATCACAATTTGTAATTATATGGTTACTGATTTATTAATGAAGTTCTCTTTCATCTTCCCTACTAGACTGTAGGCCC
>NW_012115932.1:13596834-13628526 GCF_000951035.1 Colobus angolensis palliatus | reverse complement strand
CCAAGTCTGTCAGTGTGCATGGATCAGCTCTGTCCAGGGTACTGGGCTGTGACAGCATCACCCACATCCCTGGACCACGGGCTGGTCATGGATTCCTCCATATTCCCCAACCAAGATGTGAGAAAGATCCCTTCTCTGCTTCTGCAGAGCCTGTTATGGTTTGAATTGGGCCCACCCCCTCCAAAAAAAGAGAGACGTTGGAGTCTCAACTCCCAGTACCTCAGAATGTGATCTTATTTGGAGACAGAGTCTTTACAGAGGTAATCATATTTAACTGAAGTCACTAGGGTGGGCCCTAATCTGACTGGACGTCTTTTTTAAAAGGAGAAATGTGGAGACAGACATGCACACAATGAGAATACCACGTGAAGATGGAGGCAGAGATCAACGCGATGCTTCTGCAAGCCAAGGAATGCTGAGGATTGCCAGCAAACCACTGGCAGCTGGGGGAGAGACCTGGAACAGATTCTCCCTCACCGCCCTCAGAAGAAACCAACAAATATTCCTCAACACCACACACTGGTGTAAAACCATAGCTAGAGAGAAGCTGCATACAGAACAGGTTTCTGATCAAAATGTGATCAAAATATGCCACTTCCATAGGGCATATTATTTTGAGCTGGATGCACATAAGAATCAACAGGTACAGAAAGAAGCTTTCCTGGATATTTATTTATCTGAAGAAACTCCTAAGAAATAAGGACTGCCATAAATCCCCTCTCCCAGGGAAGTTTTATGACCATGAAGAAGACAAAGTTGGCTCCAAGATGGACCTGCACAAATAACCCTTTATCTTCCATTAGATTCCTCATATATTTCCCTTCCCACAGTTTGCTGCCCTTGGAAGCCTAAAACCCTCCTTTGTCTTGCTACTTCTCCAAACCTTTATTGTACCTTTGCTAAGATGCTGTATAAGCTCAAGTTCAAACCAGCCCTTTGAGTACTCCATATGTAAGCAGGATGTACACACTAATAAACTTGTTTGTTTTCTCTTGTTCATCAGTCTTTGTTAGTCTAATTTACAGAGAACCCAAGATGCAGTAGCAGAAAGAAGCTTTTCCCTCCCCTACAAGAATAGCTAGAGTCCCACACAAATCTGTCTGGCAGGCTCAGCTTCAGGGTAAACAATTCTTTTCTACCCTCACCCTTTGTCTCAGGACTCCTGCCTTGAAGCCCTCTTTATAGTCCCAAAACACCATGCCAGAGACCACAGATTATTTGTCACAAACTTGTGTCCCCACCAAAATTCTTATGCTGAAGTCCCAGTCATCAGCATCTCAGAATGTACTCCTATTTGGAGATAAGTGCATATTCGGAGATAAAGGGGTGATTAAGTTAAAATGAGTCCTTTAGGGTGGGATGCTAATCCAATATGACTGGTGTCCTCATGACAGGAGGAAGAGGCAGCAAGGGAGTGCCTGCACAGAAAGCAATGAAGAGGCAGCAAGACAGCCATCTGCAAACCATGGAGACAGGCCACGAGACAAGCCAACACTGCTGGTATTTTGATCTTGGACTTCCAGCCTCGAGAACTGTGAGAAAATACATTTCTGTTGTTTAAACCACCCAGTCTGTGGTATTTTGCTGTGGCAGTCCTAGCAAACTAATATATCATCCTCAATATTCTTCTTCCTCTCCTTAGTTATGAAGAGAACTCCTAATTTTTAGCTGGGTACATGGCTGCCTACGTTACAGACTACATTTCCTAGCTTCCCTTGCAGCTATAGTCAGTCATGTGATTACATTTTAGCCAACAGGAGGTAAGAAGAAATGTCAAGTGTGCCTTCAGGTAAATGTCTTTAAATGGAAAAGTCATGACCTTCTTTTTCCCTGCATCCTTTTTGCTGGGTGGAAGGTGGACCTGATAACTGAAGCTTAAGCAGCCTGTGTGGCTCAGAAGGCAGAAGACACATGCCAAGGATACAGTGTGAGATATAGAATGAGCCACCTTACCACCTCTTCACAGACCATTTCTGAGCTTTCTATGCAAAACATAAATAAACTTGCAGTTTGGTTAGGCCACAATTTTGGAAGTTTACTGTCACCCTTAGTCACACTTAACCCTAACTGATACTGTTAGTTTCTCTTTCTACCTCCTCCTTTTCTACCCTTTCCTCTCTCCTGCAAGGAGAAAGCTCTCTTCACTGACAAGAGCCTCAGGCAGAGTGGATTAACCTAGTAAAAGTTAACAGGCAATGTTGATTATAAGTGACCTCCTGCTAGATTAACCAGGCAGTAAGTTGACAGGTAAAACTGTTACTCATTTTCCTTCTATTCTAAGTCCAATCCCCACTCCTGTCCTAATTAACTATTTAACTTCTTCCAGATGACACTGCTCAAAACCTCCAGTGCTCACAGAAGGAAATCCAAACTTTGAAGCTTGGCTCTTAAAGCCCTTCACAATCTAGCCATAATCTACCTCTGCAATTTTAACACTAAAAGCAATACTAAAACCAAAGCAGAATATTTATTGTTTGACCCACACACTGCAGGGATGCCAGCTCCCTGCCTTTACCCATGATGTTTCCCTTCTAGATGCTTTTCTGGTGCCATGATCTAGGGTCTGAAGACAATTGAATTTAAGGCCCAGCTTCATTGCTTCCAAGTGATGTTAACTTAGTTACTTCATCTGTAAAGTGGGAATAATACACTGCCTCACATGCGGGTTCTGAAGTCAGGCAGAGACTGCATGACATTTGGTCTTGCAAACCATGAAACACTACAGTCTCATAAGGCATGACTGTCCTGAATCTGGCATTAGGGTGCATCTTGGTGCTGGTGTCTCTTGGTTCTGAAGCTGCTAGGTAAGCTCCTTGACTTCACTCTCTAATTCTCATTGAGCCAGCACACTACTAAATGCTTTCCATGCATAACCCCATTCAATCCTTACAAGAATCTCATGAGACCTGCATTACTATTAACACTCCCACTTTATAGACGAGGAAACAGACCCTGATTTCAACTCAGTTCTGACTTCCCAGTCCAAGCCTCTAGTCTTCCACATAAGTCCTCAAGGGCAGAAGCTGTATCCTTCCTTACTTTGTAACTGCCCCTTGAGGATATGAATTATTATTTGTTCTCTGGATGGGAACCATTCATATCAAAATGCCCCCCACCCCACGCCCGGTGCCCAGTAATTGAGTGGATAACTACTGATCTCTCCAGGGCAGTGTTTCCCAAACAGTGGCCTGGGGACCCCCTGCATCAAATCCCTCTGGGCGCTTGGGTCTTCCAATGCCTCACCTGCTAAATCTTTATTTCTGAGATGGTGTCTGGTATCTGCCTGTGTAGGAAGCTCCAGAGTGACTTTTTAATTGATATTTAGGTTTGAAAACCACAGTGAGTCCACGAAGATTGCACCACGGATGCCACTTAGAGAGAGTAGCAGCACCTGAGGCCTCCCTTCCCCCAGTCACCACTTCCGCCCCTCAGCTCCAAGCAGAGGCCTCTGGGAGTTTAGATGGCTGAGGCTGACAAAGCTAGCTTCTTGGTTACCCTCAGACCACCTGACGGGAGCCTTTTTCCCTAGAGGCTCTTAGGGGCTGAGTAGAGAACCCCACCGTCCAGTCCCATCCCCCAAGTTTGAGCTGCCCTCTGGATGCCCTGCCAAATCGGGAGTCACCTGACCCAGAAGGAACAGACAGGGGAAGCAGGCAGATGGGGTGTCGCTTTGGAGGGGGTGGAAGTATGCATGGTGGGCAGGCCAAGGCTGAGCCTGAGGAGAGTGGAGCTCCCTCTATAAGGCCAAGTCTCCCAGGTGGCGAGTTCGGGCACTCCTGGGGAGGAGGAGTCTGGCGCGAAGAGCTGAGTTGTCAAGCGCAAGTCTTGACCCCATCTCGGAAATGCCTAAGGTTCCCTCGGCAGGCGAGAGGGCTAGGGCTGTGCTTAGCGTGCGAGGTGGGGTCCCGCCGTCCTCTCCCCGAGCCTCGGCTTTTCCGCCCCCGGGGCCCCGCCGCAGGCTGCGCCCTCTGACCTGCAGGCGGCGCGCCCTGCCCACCCCGCGCCGCCAGCCCCGCAGCATCCTCCTGCTCGCGGCTCTCCCGCCACCTGTCCCGCTCCCTGCCGCGTCCTGGCGCCCGCACCTACCCACGCCGTGCCGCTCCTTGTCAGCTTTGCGCCAGGGGGCCATGACTGAGCCGGGGCCTCGCGTCCTCCTGTGGGGAAGCCGGCAGGGGGTAGCTGGGCTCCGCAGGGCCCCACTTCCTTCCTCTTTTCAAACTCCTCCCAGGGCCCGCCCTCTCCTCCCTCCCCGGGGCTCCCCGCTCCCTCCTCCCTCCCGTTGAGCAGGGACACACTAGAAGGCTGGTGCCCCGTAGGCTGGCACACGCCAGCCCACCCCACTTCACGCAAAGCTTGGGGACCACTCCCACCTTGTCTCCTCCCCAGGCGAGGGGGCAGAGGCCAGTCCCCACCTGGGGCTCCCCAGACCGGCACCACAAGTGCAGAGTTTCCTGATTGCCGTGCCTAGGGGACTGACTGAACAAACCATCTCCTTAACTCCCCTCAGCATGAGCTCTGGTGTCAGATCTGGGTTCGAATCCAGACAGAGACAAATGAATTCATTTTTCTAAGCTTCAGTTTTCTCATCTGTGAAATGGGATACTAGTACCTACTTCATATGATTATTGTTAAGGGTTAGAAAGGCTGTGTACACAGCACGTGACATGGAGGTGGATCGTTTCAAGCCGCCTATTTTGTTTTTTGTTTTTGTTTTTTTTTTTGAGACGGAGTTTCTCTCTTGCTGCCCAGGCTGGAGTGCAACCACGCGATCCCGGCTCACCGCGACCTCCGCCTCCCGAGTTCAAGTGACTCTCCTGTCTCAGCCTCCCGAGTAGCTGAGATTACAGGCATGCACCACCACGCCCGGCTAACTTTGCATTTTCAGTAGAAATGGGGTTTCTCCATGTTGGTCAGGCTGGTCTCGAACTCCCGACCTCAGGTGATCCGCCAGCCTCAGCCTCCCAAAGTGCTGGGATTACAGGCATGAGCCAGCGCGCCTGACCCATTTACAGCTTTTTATCGTTTTGGTGCCACAAACCCGTTGGAAAATCTGGTGTAAGCTCTAGAAGTTTTATTCTGAAAATACGTAAATACACTATTTACCAACATCACTGCAAGGTGAAGGGTGCTGTCACAGCCAGCAACAGTGGGCCGCAGGAAAAGAGCCCCAGAGTTAGGCTAATGGAGACATTTCCTCAAAAAATCTCATTTTTTGCTCTGGGAACAGATTCTGTCCAGAAAAAAATCATGTCTGATCCACAGTGATAAGGCTGAATTTAAGTTTTGCTGAGTTTTCTTTCTTTATTCATGACTCTCACTACCCCTTTCTGCCTTACACTGAGAGTCATTAAGATACATAGGCAGTATCACAGCCGAACCGGAGTAACAAAAAATTATTTCATTTTATCTGCAGTTATTTTCTTTTCTGCTTTCTAGCAGCGTAAGTTAGGTAATAATCTCTTTTACAGACAGCAGTGGCATTAGGGTTCCCCCAGATGACCAGAATAGGAGATTATATATACACATACATATATATAAATACATACATAAATGCATACATACTATATATACATATACATATACATATATATGCGTGTGTGTGTGCATATATGAGAGAGAGGGAGAGAGATTGGGGATTGGCTAATATGATTGTGAGGCTGTCAGGAAGAGCAGTTTGGAAACTCACAGGCAGGAGCTATCCTCAGGAGGAATTTCTTCTTTTTCAAGGAACTTCAGTTCTATTCATAAGGTTTGTCAACTAATTGGATCACACCAACCCAATTTATTGAGGATAATCTCCCTTAATTGAATTTGATGGATGGTAGATGTTAATCACATCTACAAAGTACGTCACAGCAACACCTGTGAAGATTGTGAAGCTTGGTGTTTGATTGCATAAGTGGGTCACAGCCTTGCCAATCTGACTCACAAAACTAGCTAACACAACAGTATTACAAATTGGGACTATACAATAGAGGTTGGCAAACATTTTCTGTAAAGGCACAGATAGTCAATATTTTAGTCTTTGCTGTCCGGAAAGCAAAATCAAATATATATGTAAGATGCAGGTTCTTATGTAAAGAAAGAAAACAAGCTTCTAAAAATTTTTATTAATCAAATTCAAAATATGATGTGAATGAATATTTTTTGTAATACTGGCTTAGTAGGGCCCAAAAAAAATGCAATGGGAATGATATCACATTTCACCTTATTGGAGTTCAAAGTTAATGTGCCTTATTGAAATTGAGTCAAATGTTATGTTAATGCTGATCTGACAGGATATTTAATTCCTATTTCTGAAAAAAAAGTTTATTAAATAGGCAATGGTTAAAAGTCCAGAAGAGCCAATAAAATTAACCTTTGATACCACTGATTCAATAACATCACAGATTTAAATATTTTCCACAAAGTACCTGATGGTGAATATTACAATTAGTAATCATAGGCTTTAAATATCTTACATTTTCACCCACTTTCTAAATTTGTTCCAAAAGCCTTTTTCTGCTCCATAGATATTTTTTACCATGAACAGTTGCAACACATCTTGGCAGATTCCACTTCAGGTCGTGTTAAATTAGTGTTTTCTCATTTTCTTTTAAAATAATCTTGCGCACAGTTCTTCTACACAGGCTCTTCATAGAAGCTATTTCTTCATTCACTTCAAACTCAGCACTGACTCCTCAAATAAACAACTGAGATGCGTTGGTAATATTTGTCAACAAGAGCTAAGGAAAACCACCAGAAGTCATTTTAAAATTCACTATTGATGCTGCTGTCAATGTTCTCAACCAAGCAATCAGTGTAATCAAAAGGCTAATAGTCTTAAACTAATTTATTTTCACTGGATATATTCCATCTGCTGCTATAATCAAACATAATTTAATGAACTCAACATCAATAAAACATTTTGCCTTGCTTGTATAACAAATAAGCCACTTGGAAACTTATTCTATTTGTAGTCTCATTTTCATTTTTTATTATTTTAAAGAAATTGTGCTGTGATGAGATATTCTATTTTAAATTTTTTAATTTTTCTGGTCATTGCTTTTGTGTGAGTTGGAAAAAATGTGATGAGTGCTTAATCTATTATATTGTTTGGAGTGTCAACATGTAATAAACACAATGCTTTCTCCTCTGCTTTGTTTGTTTTGTGCTGCTATAATAGAATGCTACAGACTGTGTAATTTACGATGAACAGAAATTTATTTGGCTCACACCTCTGGAGGCTGGGAAGCTAAATATCAAGGGGCCAACATCTAGCAAGGGCATTTGTTGCTGTGCCCTCCCATGGTGGAAGGTGACAGAGAAAGAGCCAGAGAGCAAGATAAGCCAAACTCACCTTTATAACAAACCCACTCTCACAATAACTAACCACTCCCTCAATAACTAACCCACTCCCACGATAACAACATTAATCTATTTATGCAGAGCCCTCATGATTGACTAATTACATTTTATTAGGCCCCACCTTCCAACACTGTTGTATTGGGGATTAAATTCCCAACAAATGAACTTTGGGAAGGACACATTTAAACCATAGCACTATTTAATTTGGTAACAAAACAATACACACTCCATGGTGCCTTAGAAGCATGACATTTGGAGCCCACTATGCTTTCTTTTCTTTTTGACATGGTGGCTATAGCACTAGTAATTTTTTTAAATGTTACTATAGAGAGTGATATGCACTTTAAATGCTGTGGAGTTGTAACCTCATCCTTGTGATTAGTGGGTTGCTGGACAGCACTGTGAAGCACTGAAAACACTATACACAGTCCTTGTTGCAAATGGTCAATTCTGCCATTGTAGCATGAAAACAACTATAAATGATGCATACGTGAATGAGCATGGCTGTGTTCCCATAAAATAGAATTTTTACTTCCTACAGTTTTCATATAGCATGGAATGTTACCTTTATTTCAATATTCTTCAGCAATTTAAAAATGTAAAAACCAGTCTTAGTTCATGGGCCATACAAAAACATGCAGCAAGCCAGATCTGATCTGTGAACCATAGTTTGCTATCTCCCACTGTGCTATACCCAGTTGTATTGTCTTCATAAACTTGTAGCCAGTTGATCTAAAATACAATTTTTTTTCTATTTAGGTTTAAGCTTCTGACATACAAACAGGCAACTTCACATCAACAGTGTGATAAAGTATCTGATGGGAGGCCAAGAGTGGGTGGTGGTGCCAGAAAGCAAATAAGATCAAACTTGAGGAGCACTGAAGATTTTTTCCCCATTCAACTTGTGACACAACCTATAATAGGAATCTGTTTCCTTAAATAATGTTAAACAAACAAATTATTCAGCATATTAAAAGAGTTATAAAACTACTTTCAGTTGAAGGAAATGAAGTTTAGAAATTTTGACTGAGGGTTAATTAACTTCTTAATGGGGTAGCTTTTAATGTAGAAATCTTTAAACTTTATATGGTTAGGAGATGGCTTTTATGTTTCTGAAATATGGGTTTTTCTTACAGTTAACAATTCTATGGCACCATAAAAATTTTTTGGCAAGAGAGATCAATAGTCAAACATAAAAATCTGACTAAAACCACTTAAAGAATTTACAATAATCTTGGTCACACAATTTTATTAAACATCATCTGTCAGTTACGTGACTATTAGGTAGTACACTCTCGATCTTTATAACTTCACATACATTGTGAGGGATGACTGTGGGTAAAAGGACATCTCTAGCCAAGATTTCTTTTAAGTTCAGTCCCATGTGTCCAACTACCTACTAGACATCCCCTCCCCACTCCATCAATGTCTCCATATTTCAAAACCAAGCTCATCACATAACTGTTCCCTAGACTTGTCCCCCTTCTGACTGCTTCTACCCGATGTTAACAGGTGAAGTGACCAGACTGTGCTTTAATGAGGTGCTAGAACCCCATCTCCATCACTTACCTAGCTTTGTGGTTTGCAGCAAATTCACTGAACACTTTCTTGTTTTTTTTTTTTTTTTTTTTTTTTTTGAGACGGAGTCTTGCTCTGTCGCCCGGGCTGGAGTGCTGGAGTGCAGTGGCCAGATCTCAGCTCACTGCAAGCTCCGCCTCCCGGGTTTACGCCATTCTCCTGCCTCAGCCTCCCGAGTAGCTGGGACTACAGGCACCCGCCACCTCGCCCGGCTAGTTTTTTGTATTTTTTAGTAGAGACGGGGTTTCACGGTGTTAGCCAGGATGGTCTCGATCTCCTGACCTCGTGATCCGCCCGTCTCGGCCTCCCAAAGTGCTGGGATTACAGGCTTGAGCCACCGCACCCGGCCTCACTGAACACTTTCTAAGCCCTATTCAGTGAATGCTTACTGCCTGTCAATCCCGGACTTAAACACTTGGTATGCATTATCTCGTGTCATCCTAAAAGCAGCCCCATAAGACAGGTACCATTATTACCCCAATTTTACCCCCATTTTGCTAAGAAGCAAACTGAGGTCAGAGAAATGAAATCCCTTATTGTAGCCAGTATCCACTATGATTGCCTATGAGTGCATCATTATCCTTCACTTCACTCGGGTCAGAAACTTAACTCATCCCAATCTTCCTTTCACTCCAAATGATAATCTCAAAAACAGCTGTTGAATCTGCCCTCTTCCCCATCCCACGAACTTGTTAACTTGGATTAGAGATCCCTTCCTCCAACCTTGCCTCCTTCCAATCTCTTCTCCATGTTACTTCTGAGACCCTTTGCCCAAGCAGTTTTGGTCTTCTCAAGCTTCTGGAATAATCTAGAAAAAAAAATAAGCAAAGCAGGTTTGTAATAACTTGAGAGGTTTTACAACTTTTGTGAAATAAAGACATTCCACAGGAAAGAGCTATGCAAAGCCTCAAGTATAGCCCAAAGAAATCTAATTGAACTCATGGTTTAGGTAAATTGTAGAAGACTCTTTCCCTAAGGCACAGCAGAAGGGGAGGTTTCTGATGTTCATCTCTTTCAGAGTCGTATATTCAGGTCCAAGATTTGGCTAGATTTCACTAGTATGCCTGTAATGATTACTAAATACTGGAATACTTCCATACAGTGGCTGAACAGCTACATCTCAAGGCATTCGAGTGCCCTCCTCCCATTCTTGGCCTGGAAAGCCCTCACTGGGCACCACTGGTGTCACTACAGTGCCTGTCAGCTTGTTCTGAGTAGTTCATGGGGGTTGGCCCCCTTCTACATATGTCCCCCAACTCCCAGCCAGAGTGCTCCTGGGCCCAGATAGGGGAGAGGGCTACCTGGAGGTAGCACTGGCATGTCAGTAGGTAGATGCCTACAGGCTTCTCGTGTCCCATCCACCTGTGTCCATCACATGTGGAAACTCCAGCCTCCACAGTACTAGTCAACATTTTTCTCATTTTCTCTTCTTGTGTTACCTGTTACAGTCATGGCAAATAGCCAAGTATATTCTGAGCAGCTCAGATAGTCAAAAGCAAAAACTTGTACTTACCTAAATTTTACTCATCAGAGAGGAGTCCAGGTCCCTATCAGGACCATAAAAGGCTCTAGGTAAGGATATACACTCCCAAAATCAATTAGCTACAGTAAAGGAAGGAGGCCCAACAACAAAGATGGCATATAGATAAGTAGGCATTCAAATAATTCTGCCTTCAGGTAACAGACAAAACTCTAGAAGTGACTGTGGGTGTGAGGGTTGGCTATAGGGAGAATTGAGAGCTTTACTGCTTACCTAGAGTTTGCTCTATCAGATGAAATGTTCATAGCCTCATCCAGGTCACTACAAACGCCATTAATTCATTCCTTTTTATGGCTGAGTAGTATTCCGGTAGTATTCCATCATAAGTTTATTCTAAGTGAAGTAACTCAGGAATGGAAAACCAAACGTTGTATGTTCTCATTCATAAGTGGGAGCTTAGCTATAGGATGCAAAGGCATAAGAATGAGAGAATGGACTCAAGGGGAAAGGGTGGGAAGGGGATGAGGAATGAAAGACTACAAATAGGGTGCAGTGTATACTGCTCAGGTGATAGGTGCACCAAAATTTCACAAATCACCACTAAAGAAGTTACTTATGTAACCAAACACCACCTGTTTCCCAAAAAACTACAGAAAGAAAAAAATTTATTTTTATATATATATTTAAATTATATTATTATATTCCATATTATTATATATTAAATTATATTGCTATTAAATATATATATTTGAAAATCTTAATAGCCTCAAACCTACTGCTAGTTAATGCTCTAGGTATCTGCCAGTGGGATTTACCTCAACTGTAAGACTAAGACATCAAGGCCCAGAATAATATCTCTCAGTACATCCTTCAAATACTTTTGGACACTATTTAAAGTCTTAAGAATATCATGCAGGGCTGTCATTGCCCTAGGCAGCTTCATTTCCTGCCTCCTCTGCCCCTTCTTACACCACCTCCCTGCACCACACGCACAATCACCCTACACTCTTAGAAGATGGTGCTGTTTGAAGTTTCCTAGAAGTGCCACAAGTTCTCACATGTGTGTGTGCTGTAGTCCTTCCTCCAATAGGAATACCCCTTCTTGCCCTCTAGGTTAAGTAGTTCTGAGAAGACTTACTTGGTGACTCTCCCCACCTCCCAATTCCCCCTCCAGTTAGATAACCCTCCTGCAGCAGCCCATGCTAATGAACTACTGGTCTGTCTAGCAGTCGCAATGGCTCCTTCTGCAAAGCAGCCCATCACACTGGGTGTAGTGACATCAGCCCTGCTCCTTTTCCACATCTTGTTGGCACTGACTCATTTAGAAACAATGATATTTGACAGGGGCCAACCACTAGCAGTCCAAAGGTCAAATCTGGAGGATGACATATTTGTTTAATAAGCATATTTTATTTTCACAGTGTTTAATGTTTAAACAAATTGCCAGCAATTAACAATCAAGAGATTTTACCTGAACTTCTAGATTTCTAGTCTCTCTCTAAATAAATGTAGACACTGCATTTCCACAAGGCAGGTTTAGCTGGAGGTAGCTTCAGCACTGTCCTTGAGCTTCAGCATGCACTCCAGTTGCCACAGTCTCCGATGCTGAGGCCAAATCTCAATTGCTATTTACCATTGTGCTTACACAGTTGTTTTTCTTGAGGTAAAAACAAAAATGAAATGCTGCTTGGCCTTGTGTTCCATCAAAAGTGGGAGAATAGGAGAGACTGACAAGATATATGTTTCAGGAAACATGGGAGAGGATGTATATATTTACAGATATGAGGACTAGTCATAGATGTAGGTCTACATAGAACAAGTTCTTCTAAAGTTGCCATAATAACAACAAACCCAGTTTGCTTCACTCATTTAAGTTACCTGCCAGTCCCCATAGACATTGAATTGTGACCTTGGTGGGTGTATTAGAAACAAGGAAGGCCAACAGTTTCTGGCCAATAAGGAGGCTTTGTACTGGGTGACAGCAAACCAACCCAGTTAGGTCTTCTCATTTCAGAAGTATAAGTGGTAGACATTACTGCAGAAAGCAAATTACTTGAGCCAAGAGTGCCTCTTGAACAATCTCAATCTCTTGATTTTTTGGAGAAATCAATTATCTGGTTTAGAAAGAGGCAATAGATTCCTCATAAGCCTTTGTGTTTTAGCAATAAGCCTCCAATAACTGGGTGTATCTTTTCTCTAAGTCCAACACACATCTGCGTGCCATGTTGTAATTGTGGATTTCCTGGATTTCCACCCATTCCTAGAGGCTGAGTGCTCCTTGACTCCACAAACATCTATGGAGAACCCATCATATGAAAAGTTTTGAGGATATATCTTGGGGGACAGCACAAACAAGATTGCTGCTCTCATCACTCTTGTAGCCTAGAAGGGAAGGCAGGAAATCCACATGTACATAATATATTTTAATAAAGAATATACATTATATAAAGAGTACTGTGGGAGAGTGGAAAAGGGGACGGTCTGGGAAGGGCTATCTGAGAAAGTAATAGTTAAAAAGTGACCCTTGAAGAATCACTACACTGCCTTCCACGATGGTTGAACTAATTTACACTCCCAACAACAGTGTAAAAGTATTCCTGTTTCTCCACAGCCTTGCAAGGATCTAGAACTAGAAATACTAGTTGACCCAGCAATCCCACTACTAGATATATACCCAAAGGAATAGAAATCATTCTACTATAAAGACACATGCACACATATGTTTACCGCAGCACTATTTACAATAGCAAAGACTTGGAACCAACTCAGATGCCCATCAGTGATACACTGGATAAAGAAAATATCATATATATACACCATGGAATATTATGCAGCCATAATGTAAATGACAAGTTAATGGGTGCAGCACACCAACATGGCACATGTACACATATATAACAAACCTGCACGTTGTGTACATGTACCCTAGAACTTAAAGTATAATAATAATAATAAAAATAATGAGTTCATGTCCTTTGCAGGGACATAGATGAAGCTGGAAGCCATCGTTCTCAGCAAACTAACACAGGAACAGAAAACCAAACACCGCATGTTCTCACTCATAAGTGGAGTTGAACAATAAGAACACATGGCCACAGGGAGGGGAACATCACACACTGGGGCCTGTCTTAGTGTGGAGGGCAAGGGGAGGGAGAGCATTAGGACAAATACCTAATGCATGCGGGCTGAAAACCTAGATGACAGGTTGATAGGTGCAGCAAACCACCATGGCACATGTATACCTATGTAACAAACCTACCATTCTGCATATGTATCCCGGAACTTAAAGTAAAAAATTTTTCTTAAAAAGTGACCCTTGGGAAAAACATGTTCCTGGGAGAGGTAACCACATTTGTACAGATCCCAGTGGGAGAACAAGCTTACTGCATTTAAGAAACCAAAAAGGGCCTGTGTCATGGGTGTGCAGTGACTGTGTGGTGAAATTTAGATTGGAAGTTAGGTAGGAACCAAATTATGTAAAACCTTGAAGATCACACTAAAGAGGTGGAATTTTACTCAAAGTGTACTGGGAAGTGAGAAAGACAGCCAGGTGCTGGCTGGGTCCCTACAGGTAGGCTGTGGTGTTCTCCTGTTAAACATGAACAATTTCTCAAACATCAACATCAGACAAGGCCAGCCTGTGACTGTGACAAATCTAGACAAAAATAAGACAACTCTGTAATCATCAGTGAACACAGACAAAACATGAACATTGTCCAAACCAAAAGTGACCAAACATCATTCTTCTATCATGGCTAACATGAACGACTACTGATTTTTCCTTTTAATCAGTTTCAGGCTTAGCCTCCTTCTAGTCTTCCATTCTTCTAGATGAGATGTATTAAGCTACCTAATTGCAGAATTAACACTGCCTTCTTAAACACTACACCAAATCACATAACACAAGTCCAAGTCCTATCCACAGCAAAGTCCCTTCTAACATACTCTTACTGGAACACCCCATGACTCCCCATGGTATGCAGCCACAAGCAATAAACCTAACTTTTTTTTTTTTACTGCAGGTACATTGCTGGTGGTCTTTAGGTGGAAGGCATTGACAATGTCACTAGAGGATATTAAGCAGGAGGTAATATAATCTTTTTTAAAAAAATATTTCAACTAGAAAATAAATTCTATAGGTCAAGAATAAAAGTGACAAGACCAGTTAGTGGTAATTTCAGCATCCAGGGAAAGATGATGGTGGATTGGACCAAGTGGTAGGGGCACAGCAGTCAAATGCAAAATATATTTCAGAGATGGTATCCATAGGACTTGCCTACCAAGGAGATGAATATGTAGATCAAGTAGGCAGCCAAAGCCAGAGACCCAAAAATAAAGTAGCCAAAATAAGACAGAAGTCCAGTTCTTTTCTGCATAGTTGGTATTGCAGTATGACATTGTCAAGGGTGAAGGCTCCTTCTTTCTTGTTATTCCATTATCCCCCATATTCACAATCATTATGTGCATAATCCACAATGACTCACCACCATATTTCCATTCCAGTCAGCAGAAAGGGAGTTAGAGGGAAATAAGAGCATGGCCCAGAGTAGCACTCAACAGTTTTGCTCACATTCCTTTGGCCAAGAATTGGTCCCATGCCCACATCTAGCTGCAAAGAAGTTTGGAAAATAAACACATACCTCATATATATTGAAGGTTCAGTTCTCAACTGCTGCAAAATAAAGCAAGTCACACAAAGTTTTGGTTTCCCAATGCATTTAAAAGTTATGTTTTTCCTATACTGCAGTCTATTAAGTGGAAGTAGCATTATGTCTATGAACACAGATAATGTGTGTACCTTAATTTAAAATACTTGATTGCTAAAAAATATTGACAATCATCTGAGCCTTCAGTCAGCCACAACTGTTTTTGCTGGTGGATGATCTTCCCTCAATGTCGATGGCTACTGACTGATCAGAGTGGTGATTGCCGAAGGTTGCAGTGGCAACTTTATTTTTCTTTCTTTCTTCCTTTATTTTCTGATATAGAGTCTTATCCTGTTATCCAGGCTGGAGGGCAGTGGTGCGTGATCGTAGCTCCCTGTAACCTTGACCTCCCAGGCTCAAGCAATCCTCTTGCCTCAGCCTCCCAAGTAGCTTAGACTACAGGTATGTGCCACCATGCCCAGCTAATTATTTATTTTTTAAAATTAATTTGTTTTTTTGAGATAGAGTTGCACTCTTGTTGCCCAGGCTGGAGTGCAATGGCATGATCTTGACTCACTGCAACCTCTGCCTCCCAGGTTCAAGTGATTCTCCTGCATCAGCCTCCCGAGTAGCTGGGATTACAGGCATGCACCACCATGCCCAGTTAATTTTGTATTTTTTTAGGAGAGATGAGGTTTCTCCATGTTGGTCAGGCTGGTCTCGAACTCCTGACCTCAGGTGATCTGCCCACCTCAGCCTCCCAAAGTGCTGGGATTATAGGCATAAGCCACCGTGCCCAGCCTTATTTTTTAATGCTTTTGTAGAGTCAGGGTCCCAGCTGGTTGCCCCAGCTGGTCTCAAGCTCCTGGGCTCAAACAATACTCCCACCTTGGCCTCCCAAAGTTTTGGGATTATAGGTGTGAACCACCACACTTGGCCATGATTTCTTAAAACAATACAGCAAATAAATTACTCCATGATGAACTCTTCCTTTCATTAAAGATTTCTCAGTAGCATATGATACTGTTTCATAGTATTTTTCCCACAGTAGAACTTCTTTCAAAATTAGTCCTCTCAATCCCTGCCTCTGCCTTATCAACTACATTTGTGTAATATTTCTAAATCATTTATAGTTATTTGAACAATGTTTACAACATCTTCACCAAGAGTAGACTGCATCCCAAGAAATCACTTTCTTTGCTCATTCGTAAAAAGCAATTCCTCATCCTTTCAAGAGTTACCATGAGTTTGCAACAATTCAGTCACATCTTCACTTCAGGCTCTACTTCTAATTCTAGCTCTCTTGCTACTTTCACCAAATCTGCAGTTACTTCCTTCAGTGAAGTCTTGAATCCCTCAAAGTCACCCATGAGGGTTGAAATAAACTTCTTCCAAACTCCTGTTAATGTTGATATTTTGACCTCCTCTCATGAATTGCAAATGTCCTTAATGCCATTAAGAATGGTGGTGAATCCAGTCAAAACAGTGTTAAGAGGGAAATTTATAGCACTAAATGCCCATATCAGAAAGCTAGAAAGATCTCAAATAGACTCCCTAACATCACAATTAAAAGAACTAGAGAAGCAAGAGCAAATAAATCAGCAAAAGACAAGAAATAACTAAGATCAGAACTGAAGGAGACAGAGACATAAAAACCCTTCAAAAACTCAGTGAATCCAAGACCTGGTTTTTTGAAAAAAATTAACAAAATAGACCACTAGCTAGACTAACAAAGAAGAAAAAAGAATTAAATAGAGGCAATAAAATATTATAAAGGGGATATCACCACTGACTCCACAGAAATACAAACCACCATCAGAGAATAATATAAACACCTCGACACAAATAAACTAGAAAATTTAGAAGAAATGGATAAGTTCCTGGACATACACCCTCCCAAGACTAAACCAGGAAGAAGCCAAATCCCTGAACAGACCAATAACAAGTTCTGAAATTGAGGCAGTAATTAATAGCCTACCAACCGAAAAAAAAAAAGCCCAGGACCAGATGGATTCACAGCTGAATTCTACTGGAGGTACAAAGAGGAGCTGGTACTATTCTTCTGAAACTATTCCAAACAATTGAAAAGGAGGGACTCCTCCCTAGCTCATTTTATGAGGTAAGCATAATCCTGATACCAAAACCTGGAACAGACACAACAAAAAAAGAAAACTTCAGGCCAATATGAACATCAGTGCTAAAATCCTCAGTAAAACACTGGCAAACCAAATCCAGCAGCACATCAAAAAGCTTATCAACCATGATCATGTTGGCTTCATCTCTGGGATGCAAGGCTGGTTCAATATGCGCAAATCAATAAATGTGATCCATCACAAAAGCAGAACCAATGACAAAAATCACATGATTTTCTCAATAGATGCTGAAAAGGCCTTTGATAAAATTCAACATCCCTTCCTGTTAAAAACTCTCAATAAACTAAATATTGATGGAACATATCTCAAAACAATAAGAGCAATTTATGAAAAACCCATGGCCAATATCATATTGAATGGGCAAAAGCTGGAAGCATTCCCTTTGAAAACCAGCACAAAACAAGGATGCCCTCTCTCACCACTGCTCTTCAACATAGTATTGGAAGTTCTGGCCAGGGCAATCAGGCAAGAGAAAGAAATAAAGGTTTTCAAACAGGAAGAGAGGAAGTCAAATTGTCTCTGTTTGCAGATGACATGATTCTACATTTAGAAAACCCCATTATCTGAGCCCCAAAACTCCTTAAGCTGATAAGCAACTACAGCAAAGTCTCAGGATACAAAATCAATGTGAAAAAATCACAAGCACTTCTATACACCAACAACAGACAAGCAGAGAGCCAAATCATGAGTGAACTCCCATTCACAATTGCTACAAAGAGAATAAAATACCTAGGATTACAGTTAACAAGGGATGTGAAGGACCTCTTCAAGGAGAAATACAAACCACTGCTCAAGGAAATAAGAGAGGACACAAACAAATGGAAAAACATTCCATCCTCATGGATGGGAAGAATCAATATCATGAAAATGGCCATACTGCCCAAAGTAATTTATAGATTCAATGCTATTCCCATCAAACTACCATTGACATTCTTCACAGAATTAGAAAAAAAAACTACTTTAAATTTCATATGGAACCAAAACAGAGCCCTTATAGCAAAGACAATCATAAGCAAAAAGAACAAAGCTGGGGAAATATCATGCTACTTGACTCCAAACTATACTACAAGGCTACAGTAACCAAAACAGCATGGTACTGGTACCAAAACAGACATACAGATGAATGGAACAGAACACAGACCTCAGAAATAACACCACACATCTCCTACCAACTGATCTTCGACAAACCTGACAAAAACAAACAACGGGGAAAGGATTCCCTACTTAATAAATATTGTTGGGAAAACTGGCTAGCCATATGTAGAAAACTGAAACTGGACTGCTTCCTTACACCTTATATGAAAATTAACTCAAGATGGATTAAAGACTGAAATGTAAAACCTCAAACCATAAAAACCCTGGAAGAAAACCTAGGCAATACCTTTCAGGACATAGGTATGGGCAAAGACTTCATGACAAAAATGCCAAAAACAATTGCAACAAAAGCTAACTAAGGAGCTTCTGCACTGCAAAAGAACCTGTCATCAGAGTGAAAAGGCAAGCTACATAATGGGAGAAAATTTTTGCAATCTACCCATCAGAAAAAGGTCTAATATCCAGACTCTACAAGAAAATAAATTTACAGGAAACAAACAACTCCACCATAAAGTGGACAAAGGATATGAACAGACACTTATCAAAAGAAGACATTTATGTGGCCAAGAAACATACATGAAAAAAAGCTTAACATCACTGATTATTAGAGAAATGCAAATCAAAATCATAATGAGATACCATCTCATGCAGTCAGAATAGCAATTATCAAAAAGCCAAGAAACAATAGAGGCTGGAGAGGCAGTGGAGAAATAGGAATACTTTTACACTGTTGGTGGGAATGTAAACTAGTTCAACTATTGTGGAAGACAGTGTGACAATTCCTCAAGAATCTTGAACCAGAAATACCATTTGACCCAGCAATCCCATTACTGAGTATATACCCAAAGGAATAGAAATCATTCTACTATAAAGACACATGCACATGTTCAATGATAGACTGGATAAAGAAAATGTGGCACATATACACCATGGAATACTATGCAGGCATAAAAAGGAATGAAATCATGTCCTTTGCAGGAATAGGGATGAAACTGGAAGTCATCATTCTCAGCAAACTAACACAGGAACAGAAAACCAAACACTGCATGTTCTCACTCATAAGTAGGAGTTGAACAATGAGAACACATGGACACAAGAAGGGGAACAACACACACTGGGGCCTGTCAGGGGCAAGAGGCAAGGGGAGGGAGAGCTTTAGGACAAACAGCTAATGCATACGGGGCTTAAAACCTAGATGATGGGTTGATAGGTGCAGGAAGCCACCAAAGGTCATGTATACCTATGTAACAAACCTGCATGTTATACACGTGTATCCTGGAACCTAAAGTAAAATTTTAAAAAAAAAATGGTAGTGAATCTTTTTCAGAAGGTTTTCAATTGACTTTGCCCAGATCCTTCAGAGGAATCTACAGCAGCTATAGCCTTATGAAATATATTTCTTAAACAATAAGACTTGAAAGTCCAAATCACTCCTTGATCCATGGGCTGCAGAATGGATGTCCTGTTAGCAGACATGAAAACAACATCAATCTTCTTGTACATCTCCATCAGAGCTCTTGGGTGACCAGGTGCACTGTCAATGAGTAATAACGTTTTGAAAAGAATATTTTTTTTCTGAGCAGTAGGCCTCAACAGTGGGCTTAAAATAATGGACAGGTGATTCTCCCTCCTCAGCCCCCTGAGTAGCTGGGATTACAGGTGCATGCCACCACACTCAGCTAATTTTTCTATTTTTTGTAGACACAAGGTCTTGCCATGTTTCTCAGGCTCATCTTGAACTCCTGGGCTCAAGCAATCCACATGCCTCAGCCTCCTGAAATGCTGAGGTTACAGGTGTCAGCCTCCTTGCCTGGCCTGTGCTTTTGTTCTAAAAGGATGACTATGCTGGCAGTTCAATTACAGAGAACAGAATCTACTCTCACTAATTTAAATAGGAAGCAGAGTACTAAATGGATCACAGAATTGATGAGTGGGCTGAAACAACAGAAACGGGATTTCCAGGAATAACTGCCAAAGCTATGCTATAGAACTGAAATGGGAGAGTTCCCTGATTCCCCTTGCAGGACATGCCACAGGAGTATGGCTCGCCTGTCCAGTTGCCCCACAGCTCAGACCCCTGGGGGAGCATGCAGACAGGCAAGTGCAGAGGCCAGGGCTTGTGCTTTGGGCTTTCAGCCCCACAATAGTGTCTAGTGGTGAGTGCCTGCAACCCCAGTGTTACATAGCTCTTTCAGCTTTGCCATCTGCAGATGGCAAATGTGTTAATCAGCTCAATGGACCCTCTGCCTTATTGCAAGGGCAGAGGGCCAGTATGACAGCTTTCTGTATCCTAAGCTCTTGCTCAGTGTCCAGGAAGAATGGAATCACATGTGGGCTCAAAGGTTGAGCACAAAGTTTTATTGAGTGATGGAGATGACTCTCAGTGAGATGGATGGGGAGCAGGAAGGTGGAGGGTTGGGAGAGAGAATCTACCCCTGGAGTTCAGCCATCCACTGCTGAACTCCTCTTAATGTTCAGACACCTCTTCCCTCCTTCTCTGCTGTGCCGCCCTGCTGCTCTCTGCCACTCTTCACTGCTCCGTGCTGCTCTGTTCCTCTGCTCCTCTCAATTTTCAGATGCTTGTGTACATGCCTGCCAAGGTCTCAGGTTTATATGGGCACAGGATGGAGGGGGACATGGTGGGCCAGAGTGATCTTAGAAAATGCAACATCCAGCCATAAAAACAGGAACATCTGTTCTCAGTCTGGTCCATAGGCACAGGCCCAAGGGTGGAGCCTTTGCCAGGCACCTACCCTTCTTTACGCAGCACTTCCCTGCCCCACTGGCATATCAGAACTGGGCTTAACAATTTTTGTGACCTCCATTGTTTTGTCCTCCTTGGTAAATCAGCAAGACAGAGCAAAGAGAACCATCACATAAGAGAGGTGCTAAACATGCACCAATGTAACCTTGTCATCTTATGTTTCTGCTTAGGTAAGATAAAAAAGTGCTAATAAGTGTTAGAAACTGTTTTATTGTACAAGGTGTCCATAAAGTTGAGAAACATGAAACAAATTTAATTTTAAAGAGTTATTGGTTTCTGTGTCAAATAATATTGCTCAATATACTATTCTTCATCATCCTGATGAAGAATTTTCAGGTCAAATACCTCTAAATTAAAGAAAATGGTTCAATTGTTAATCTAAAAATAGTTCAATAAATACTATTTTCCCAATTATACTCGCCCCCCCCATTCCAGGTTAGTAATTAGACCTAATGCTTTAAATTTTTAGTATTTCACCTGCAACTTTGTGGAACATATATTTTAATGTAAAATGTGACTAATATATTGTCTGAACAATTTATCCTATGTTTTCCAACTTTGTGGATAGTTTATATAGTAAAAACAGTTCAAAAATAGCTCAGGTAAACTCTCTTCTCTTTTGATGCACAAGCACCATTTGAAGCTATCAGAGGGTGGTGGGGGGTGGAGATATTCAGTAACAAAATCTAGAGGAAATGTGAATAATGGATTATTCATGGTAAAGAATTCATTGTAACCAGATAGGAAAAATATTGTTTCAAGTGGCCATCTGCTCAGCTGAGGGAAATCATTCTTTTAGGTTTTAAATTACACTATCCTATTCTCTTTTTAATTATTCTTTATGTGTGCTTCTTTTATATTTCCTTTGCTGACTTTTCTTTGTCCTCTTTTTCCATATAAGGTATCCTTCAAGGCTTTAGGAAACACTATTATATATTAAAAAGAACACTCCATGAGGTCAGAGATTTTGGATTTAAAACTGAGCTCTGAAGGAAAGTTACCTTGCCTTACATTTATATCTGCAGTATATTTAGACTTGATAGTTGCATTAGGTTGAGATAGGGATCAAGAGTAACTTTTTTCTGCATACATTATACAAATTGACCCAGTATTATTTTCAAAAGACTATCCTTTCCCTCTTGCATTTGCAGTGTCATTTTTTGGTCAAAAATCAGATGAGCATACATGTTTGACTCTGTTTATGGATTGTCTATTTTCTTCCTTTGGTCTATTTCTCTGTTTGCTTACACTGAATTAATTATCATTTCGTAACAGAGCTTTAGTTCTGTTAGTGTAAGTGCCCCACCTGTGGTCTTCAAGATTTCATTGGATATTCCTGGCCTTTTGCATTTCCATATACACTTTTTTTTTTTTGAGACAGAGTCTCACTCTGTCACCCAGGTTGGAGTACAGTGGCACGATCTCAGCTCACTGCAATCTCTGCCCCTCAGGTTCAAGAAATTCTCCTGCATCAGCCTCCCAAGTAGCTGGGATTACAGGTGCCTGCCACCACACCCAACTAATTTTTGTATTTCTACTGGAGATAGGGTTTTGCCATGCTGGCCAGGCTGGTCTCAAACTCCTGACCTCAGGTGATCTGCCTGCCTCAGCCTCCCAAAGTCCATACACACTTTAGAATCAACTTACATGATCCAAAAAAAAAAAAGTTATAAATTTTATTGCAATTGTTTCACATCTTTAGCTCAATCTAGAGACTAATGATATCTTTAATATGGTATTTTCTACTACTTATGTAGATGTTCTTTCTCTCTGTGATGTTTTGTAGTTTTCAGTGTAGAGATTTTATAGATCTATTTGTTGACTTTATCTCTAGGCATATGATATATGTACAATAACTTGATTTTTTAAAAATCTTCTCTATTTGTTTGTAGCTGATATAATTGATTTCTAAAAATCGACCCTATCTGTGATAGGTGCCTTTAGTAAATTCAGCTATCAATTTTAATAGTTTATCTACAAAGTATTTTAGATTTTCTACACAGACATAGAACCTGCAAATAATGACATTAAAAACTTCTAATTTTAACATAATTCTGTTAGTGGTAGCCGAGAGCTGACTTACTGGAGGCAAATTCGTAGGCGTCCACAAGCAACTTTGCAGTCCTTACCTTCTCCTCAGAAGAAATTTGTCTGAGGGGCAAAAAGCAGAAAAAGAGACCCAAGCAAGTTTCAGAGCAGGAGTGGAAGTTTATTAAAAAGGCTTTGGCCGGGCGCGGTGGCTCAAGCCTGTAATCCCAGCACTTTGGGAGGCCGAGACGGGCGGATCACGAGGTCAGGAGATCGAGACCATCCTGGCTAACACTGTGAAACCCCGTCTCTACTAAAAAATACAAAAAACTAGCCGGGCGAGGTGGCGGGCGCCTGTAGTCCCAGCTACTCGGGAGGCTGAGGCAGGAGAATGGCGTAAACCTGGGAGGCTGAGCTTGCAGTGAGCTGAGATCCGGCCACTGCACTCCAGCCCGGGCGACAGAGCAAGACTCCGTCTCAAAAAAAAAAAAAATAAATAAATAAAAAGGCTTTAGAACAGGAAAGAACCCTTGAGAGAGACAAGTGGGTGCCTCCATGTCGAAGACAGAAAAGAAGCAAAAAAGAGCCCTTTAACCTTGATCCTGGAACTTTATAGGCTCACCTCTTTCCCCGTGATTCTTTCCACATGCGCAGTGCTTTCCTTACGCTTTGGAATTGAGCACGCGCAGTGTGTTTAGGGAGTTACACACATCCCCGTCTGAGGCTCTTTTCCTTTTTCTGGTGGTGTGTGTCCCCAAAATGTCATACTTCGCCATTTTCTTTCTTAACACACATGCCCAAGAAGCGGCTTCTCCCTGGGGTCTGCATTCAATTAGCACTTTTAATGTTAACAGGTGTGGACCATCAGGAGCTTTTTCTCTCCCTGGCTGCCAAATTATCGTTTTTAGAGAGGCAACGCGATAATTGCTGAAACACCATCATTTTTAGTGGGCTGGGGGAGAGCCCTCTCCTGTGCTGTTTATGCATAACTACCTGTAACAATTTCAGGCTTAAAAAAGAGTCACATGAATAAAAAAATAATTTATGTAGATTCTTCACCCAGATTCCTCAAATGTTAACATTTCACTACATTTGCTTAATTACGCCCCTTTCAATATATAAACTACCTTTTTCTGAACCATTTGAGAATAAGGTGCAGAAATGATACACTTTTACCCCACAGTAAACTATTTACTTCATTGTGCATTTCTTTGAAAACAAGGACAGTCCAACAACCAAATTCAGAAAATTAACACTGGGACAATACTATCAGTTAAGGTCCTCCTTCAAATTAACAAAAGAAAATTCCGTATCACAAGTTGCATTCACTTGTGATATGTCTCTTTCATCTCCGTTAATCAGAATCGGTTCCTCCACCTTTATTTACATTTCATGATCTTTGTTTCTTTGTTTGTTTTAGAGACAGGGTCTTGCTCTGTCACCCAGGCTAGAGCTCAGTGGCACAATCATAGCTCGCCGCAACCTCGAACTCCTGGGCGCAAGTGATCCTCTGACCTCAGCCTCCCAAGTAGCTAGAATTACAGGCATGTGGCACCACCATACCTGGCTAATTTTTAAAATATTACGTAGATATGAGGTCTTGCTATGTTGCCCAGGCTGATCTCAAACTCGAAGTCTAAAGCAATTCTCCTACCCCAGCCTCCCAAAGCACTGGGATTAAGTGTGAACCACTGCTCCTAGCAATCTTAGCATTTTGAAGAGTACAACCCAGATATTGAATAGAATGCAACTCAGGATTTTACAATGTTTCCTTAGTGTTAGATTCAATCTATGCAATTTAAGGCAGGAATACCCTATTAGTAATGCTCTGTTTTTCCTCACAGTTTTATATTTGGAAATACATTATAACAATTATGTTAACTTTTATTATGAATTGAGGTGACATCTGTCAGATTTCTCCATGGGAGGATCACTAGTTTTCCCTTTGTGATTGATATGTATTTGTGAAAAGATACTATAAGACTATGTAAATATTCCATAACTTATCAAACATTACTCCACTCATTTTGTATCTACTGATGATTCTTGCCTGAATCATGTATTAATATAATTACCAAATAGATTTTTAAATTCTATTATTTTTCTGTATTCATTAACTGAGATTCTACTGTGAGAAAAAGTTTTTCCTTCCTTCCTTCCTTCCTTTGTAATAGTATGAAATTCTGGTTTTTTATTTTACTCAATATATTATAGCCCATTACTACCAGTGATTTAAATGCTCAAATTATCCCCGATTTGGCCAGTAGAAGAAACTTTAAGCTGGTTCTCAAGTCATTTTGACATGCTCCCATCATTCTTTGAGCACTTTCTTACATTCTGACACAAGGTGTTCAAGGCTCATCTCATACATTCCCAGGCATAGTCCTGGAATGAGCCATTTCCCAGAGTCCTGGCTCATTATGGTGGAGAATGGTGTTACGAAACCAAGACCTGGGTGCTATGTGTTCTCATGGCTGCTGGGATGCTATTGCTCCTGGGACCACTCAGTAGATAGAGCTAGGAGTTCATACTCCGATTCCAATCCAACACCACAAGGTTCATTTTAGCCTTCCTCCTTTCCATATTTTAAGTCCCCTCTCCAACAGTGAGAAACCTTGTTCCAGTTATGCACAATGTATTTAGCTCATTTGTTCATTCTTTAAATCCCTTTGCAAGAGTTTCCTGAGTCATCTTGTGTTGAAATGATTCCTCTCCAGGAGATTCTTCAAGGAGGATCTGTGGGTACAAAATTCCCTAAGTTCTCAAGTGTTTAGAACTGTTTTATTGTAGCCTTGATGAGTAAAGAATAGCTTTGATGCAAATACAATCCTTGGTTACACGGAGGAAGCTTAATTGTAGTTTCCTTATTTTTAAAAAGTTGTCTCATTAATATCTTCCTCTGCATGTTGTTTTGGGAAAGTTTGATATCAGATTATTTATCTTGTCTTTGCAAGTGACTTGATCTTTTCGCTTAAGTTATTGAGGAATTTTTTTTATTGTTGTTTTTTCAGACACGGTCTGGCTCTATTGCCCAGGCTGGAGTGCAGTGACCCTATCACAGCTCACTGCAACCTCCACTTCCCAGGCTCAAGCGATCCTCCTGCCTCAGCCTCCTGAGTAGCTGGGACTACAGATGCCTACCACCACACCCAGCCAATTTTTGTATTTTTAGTAGAGACAGGGTTTGCCCGCATTGCCCAGGCTGGTCTCAAACTCCTGGACTCAAGTGATCTGCCTGTGTCAGCCTCTGAAAGTTCTGGGATTACAGGTGTAAGCTGTGCCCACCCAAATTATTCATTGTTTTAAAAATCTAATAAAGTGTTCCCATTCAATTTTCTCAATTTTGAGTGTTGTGCCATGGTTTACTTCTTCTTCATTTTGGCTTTTGTGGGGGTGGTGGGAGGAGGAGCTCATCAGCTGAGTTAGTCTTGTTTTCTGTTTCTTTCATATAATAGTTTTGTATAGCTTTGGTTTGGTTTTGCCTATTTATGTCATAGAAATTTGGCCTACAGCAATCCCCCCGGTAGTCTGTAGGGGACACATTCCAAAACCCCCAAAGCCATAGATAGTATCGAACAGGGTTGCTGTCAATCAAAACACGATTCTGTTCATGTCTGCCACCCACAGATTTAATGCCTTTTCCATGTTAACTAAGCACTGATCATGTGTTATGGCTATAACGTTTGCAGTTTGACGTGTGACAGCAAAACTAGTATGAATTTCTTTTTCCTTCATGACAAATAATTTCACAAATAGAAGATTTGTTCTTAACGTAGATCTAGAAACTTCAGCATGTGACTTTTTTTTCCCCTTGAGAACTTTCACCTTTTCACTTAAAGGAAGCACTTTATGGCTTCTCTTTGACATATCTGAATTGCCATCATCACTACTCTTGTAGTTTGGGACTATTATTAAGTAAAATAAGGGTTACTTGAATAAAAACGCCAAGATACTGCAACAATTAATCTGGTAACCTAGATGGTTACTAACTGACCAATGGCCAGCTAGCGTCTACAGCGTGGATACCCGGGACAAAGGGGCCCAGGGCAGGACAAAGCAGGATGGCAAGAGATTTTTATCATGCTACTCTGAGCAATGTGCAACTTAAAATTTATGAATTGTTTATTTCTGGAATGTTCCAGTTAATATTTTCAGACCGTTGTTAAACCTGGGTGAATGAAACCACGGAAAGCAAAACCCAGATAAGGGATACGGGGCTGCTGTATTTTACAAGGTTCCAGGTTAAAGTGCGCCCCCTTCTGTCAGTGCAGCAAAGCACAGTCTTTAATAAATAATT
This sequence comes from Colobus angolensis palliatus, assembly GCF_000951035.1. Classification (NCBI taxonomy): domain Eukaryota; kingdom Metazoa; phylum Chordata; class Mammalia; order Primates; family Cercopithecidae; genus Colobus; species Colobus angolensis. Next base: position 13,601,138 of record NW_012115932.1, on the reverse strand, counting down.
TTTGTTGTCTGGGGTTGGGGACATGGGAGAGGAATTCTGAGTCCTCTGATATTTTGGTTCTCTTTTGTCTTACAAGATCCTAATGTAATACACTATAGGAGACATTTTATGTCTATAAGATTAACGATGGCCATCAGGCCACTATAGTATCTTCTAGAAATTTTGTAGTTGTGCATTTGATATTTAGGTCTAAGATCCAGTTTATTTTTTCATGAAACATATGAGGTCTATGTCTAGATTCATTTTGTTTTGTTTTGTTTTATTTCACATGTGGACATGCAGTTGATCCAGCACCACTTGTTGAAAAGACTATCTTACCACCGCTGAATTGCCTTTGCTCCTTCATCAAAGATCAGTTGACTTTGTGTGGGTCTACTTCTGGGCTTTCTAATCTGTTCATTCATTGACTTGTCTATTCTTGCACCAACACCACACTGTACTGATTACTGCAGCTTTATATTAAACCTTGAAGTTGGGTAGTATCAATCCTCTGACTTTGTCCTTCTTCTCCCATATCGTGTTGGCTATTCTTTGTCGTCTACATTGCCGTATAAACCTTAAAACCAGCTTGTTGACATCCATCAAACAGCCTGCTAGAATTTTGATTTGGATTGCATTGAATCTAAAGCTCAAGTTGAGAAGAACTGATGTCTTAATAATATTGAGTCTTCCTAACCATAATTATGGAATGTTTCTTCATTTATTTAGATTTCTTTGATTTCCTTCTTCAGAGTTTTGTAGTTTGTCTTACAAAGATATTGTACATATTTTGTTATAACAATTTCATTTTGGGGAGTTGATAGTGTAAATGGTATCATGTTTTAAATTTTAAAGTACACTTTTTTATTGTTATAATCGTAGATAGGAAAGCAGTGGACTTTTGCACATTAACGTTGTATCCTACAAACTTGTTATAATTGCTTATTAGTTCTAGCAGAGTGCTTTTTGTTGTTGATTATTGAAAAAAAGAGTTTTATTTACTTCTTTCAAGACTACAAGTCTCTTTATCTTTATTTCCCCTTTTTTGTCTTATCGCATGAGCTAGAACTTCCAGTACAATGTTCAATAGGAGTAGTGAGATGGAGTATCTTGCCAAGTTTCGAATCACGAGGAATTCACTATGTTTCTTACCATTAAGCATGGTGTTAGCAATAGGTATTTTGTTGATGTCCTTTTGCAAGTTCAGAAAGTCCCTCTCTATTCCTCGTTTGCATGAGAGTTTTTGTCATAAATTGGTGTTAGATTTTGTCAAATGCTTTTTCTGTATCTATTGATATTATCATGTAATTTTTTTGTCTTTAGTCTGTTGATGCGATGGATTAACTGGTTTTTTGAATGTTGGACCAGCCTTGCATACCTAGAGTAAATCACATTTGGTTATGACATATTGTTCTTTTTGTACATTATTGGGTTCATTTTGCTCATACTTTGTTGAGAAGTTTTGCATCTTTGTTCATGAGAGAGATTGGACTGTAGTTTTTTTGTTGTTGTTTGTTTGTTTGTTTTTTAAGATTTTTCTCTGGTTTTGGTATTGAGGTAATGCTGACCATGTAGAATGAGTTAGGAAGTATTCTGTCTGCTTCTATTCTCTGTTCAACTGTTTGTTCAACTGAATTCAATTGTTTGAATTCTACCAAAAGTTTGGTGCTTTCTGTTTTGGAAGGTGATTAATTACTGATCATTTTATTTAACAGGTATAGGCCTTCTCAGATTATACATTTTTCCTCATATGAATTTTGGTAGGTTGTGTCTTTCCAGGAATTGGTCATTTTATCTAAGTTTTCAGATTTGTAGGCATAGAGTTGTTTGCAATATTCCTTTATTATCCTTTCAATGGTCATGGGATCAGTGGTGATAACCCTTCTTTTATTTCTAGTACTAATAATTTTTATCTTCTCCATTTTCTTTTCTCAGTTAGCCTGGCTAGAAGTTTCTTAATTTATTGATCCTGTCAAATAACCTGCTTTTTGTTTCGTTGGTTTTCTCTACTTATTTCATGTTCTTAACTTCACTGATTTCTGCTCTATTTATTATTGATTTTCCTCTGCTTACTTTGGATATAATTTGCTAATTTTTTTCTAGCTTCCTAAGGTGGAAACTTAGAGCATTGACTTTTAGATCTCCTGAATGTTCTAATATGTGCTTTTAATGTGAGAAATTTCCCTTGAAGCACTTCTTGCATTGCATCCCTCGATTTAGATCGACTGTGTTTTCATTTCCTTTTAGCTTAAACAATTTTTAAATGTCTCTTAAGACTTCTTAAACTCATGTTATTTAAAAGTATGTTGTTTAATTTTGAGACATTTCCAGCTGTCTTTCTGTTATTGATTTCTAGCTTAATTTCATCATGATCTGAGGGCATACTTTATATGATTTTTATTCATTTAGATTTGTTAGTGTGAATTTATGGCCTCAAAAATGGTCTGCTAAGGTGAATGTTCCATGTGAACTTGAAAAGATTGTTGTATTAGTCCATTTTCACACTCCTGTGAAGATATTACCCAAGGCTTGGTAATTTATAAAGGAAAGAGATTTAATTGACACACAGTTCTGCATGGCTAGGGAGACCTCAGGAAACTTGTAATCACGGTAGAAAGGGAAGCAGGCACCTTCTTTACAAGGCAGCAGGAGAGGGAGAAGAGTGAAGGAGGAACTTACAAACACTTGTAAAACCATAGCATCTCATGAGGACTCATTCATTATCATGAGAACAGCATGTGAGAAATCACTCCCATGATCCAGTCACCACCCACCTTGTCCCTCCCTTGATACGTGGGGATTACAGGTCAAGATGAGATTTGGGTGTGGACACAGGAACAAACCATATCAAATGTGTATTCTGCTGTTGTTCTACAAATGTCAGTTAGATCCAGTTGATTGATAATGCTGTTCAGTTCAACTATATCCTTACGATTTTTTTGACTCCTGGAGCATCTATCAATTAATGATGGAGGAGTGTTGAAGTCTCCAACTACAAAAATGGATTTGTGTATTTCTCCTTGACATTCACTTAGTTTTTGCCTCACATATTTCGACACTTTTAATTTATCTGGGTCTTTAAACTGGGATTCTTGCAGACAACGAATAGTCGGGTTTCAGCTTTTTATCTACTCCAACAGGCTGTCTTTGAATTGTATTTTAACCATTCAGATTTAAAGTTATTTTGATATCGTTGGATGAATAGTTACCATATTTGTAGTTGTTTTTTATTCATCACCCTTGTTCTTTGTTTCCTTTTTGTCTTCCGTTCTTTTTCTGCCTTCTCTTGTTTTAACTGAACATTTTGTATGATTTTAATTTCTCTCCTGTCATCTTAGATTATCAAATTAAACTTTAAAAAATACTAGTGGTTACCCTAGAGTTTGCAACATATATTTACAAGTAATCTAAGTCCACTTTCAAATAACACTATAGCACTTAACAGGTAAGACAGGTACTTTATAACAGAATATTCTCAGTTCCTCTCTCTCATCCTTTATTACATTGCTTTCATGAATTTTACTTATCCATAGGCTATAATCACCCAATACATTTTGTTGCTCTTATTATTATGAGTAAACTATTATCTGTTAGATCAATTAAAATAAGAAAAAAGGTTTTATTTTATCTTCATTCTTTCCTTGTCTAAAGTTCTTTCTTTCTTTAAGTAAATCCAAGTTTCTGACCTATATCACTTTTCTTCTCTCTGAAGAACTTCTATGAATATTTCTTGTAAAGCATTTGTACTGTGATACATTCCTTCATTTTTTGTTTTTCCGAGAAAGTATTTCTCCTTCACTTTTAAAGGATAATTTCACAAGGTGCAGAATTCTAGATTTTTTTTTAAGACTTTATTTTACGCCACTCTTCTTTTTCTTTGCATAGTTTCTTTTTAAATTTTATTTCCATAGGTTATTGGGGAACAGGTGGTTTTTGGTTACATGAGTAGGTTCTTTAGTGGTGATTTGTGAGATTTTGGTGGACCCATCACCTGAGCACTATACACTGTACCCTATTTGTAGTCTTTTATCCCTCACTCCCTTCCCACTCCTTCCCCCTGAGTCCCCAAAGTCCATTGTGTCATTCTTATGCCTTTGCATGCTCATAGTTTAGCTCCCACTTATGAGTGGGAACATACAATGTTTGGTTTTCCATTCCTGAGTTACTTCACTTAGAATAATAGTCTCCAATCTTGTCAAGGTCGCTGCAAATGCCATAAATTCATTCCTTTTTATAGATGACTAGTATTCTATCATATGTGTGTGTGTGTGTATATATATATGGTGTGTGTGTATATATGTATGATGTGTATATATATATATATA
>NW_012115932.1:13587255-13596784 GCF_000951035.1 Colobus angolensis palliatus | reverse complement strand
TATATATATGATGTGTATATATATATATATGTATTATGGGAGAAATAAGGATCCAGTTTCATTCTCCTCCATGTGGCTAGCCAATTATCCCAGCAACATTTGTTGAAACGGGTGTCTTTCCTCTCTTTATGTTTTTGTTTGCTTTGTCAAAGATCAGTTGGTTGTAAGTATTTGGGTTTATTTCTGGGTTCTGTATTCTGTTCCATTGGTCTACATGCCTATTTATATACCAGTATCATGCTATTTTGGTGATTATGGCATTATAGTGTAGTTTGAAATCAGGTAATGTGATGCCTCCAGGGGAAACTGAAATTATATCAAGTACTCCCTCAGACCACAGTGGAATAAAACTGGAAATCAACTCCAAAAGGAACCTTCAAAATCATGCAAATACATAGAAATTAAATAACCTGACCCTGAATGATCATTGGGTCAAAAATAAAATCAAGATGGAAATTTAAAAATTCTTCAAACTGAACGACAATAATTACACAACCTATCAAAACCTCTGGGATAGAGCAAAGACAGTGCCAAGGGGAAAGTTCATAGCCCTAAACACCTACATCAAAAACTCTGGAAGAGCACAAACACACAATCTAATGTCACACCTCAAGGAACCAGGGAAACAAGAATAAACCAAACTCAAAACCAGCAGAAGAAAGGAAATAACCAGGATCAGGGCAGAACTAAATGAAATTGAAACAAACAAAGAAACAAATACAAAAGATAAATGAAACAAAAAGCTGGTTCTTTGAAAAGATAAATAAAACTGATAGACCATTAGCAAGATCAACCAAGAAAAGAACAGAGAAAATCAAAATAAGCTCAATAAGAGGTGAAACAGGAGATATTACAACTGACATCTCAGAAATACAAAAAGGCTACTATGAACATCTTTACGCACATAAACTGGAAAACCTGGAAGTGATGGATAAATTCCTGGAAAGATACAACCCTCCTAGCTTAAATCAGGAAAAACTAGATACCCTGGGTAGACCAATAACAGGCAGCAAGATTAAAATGATAATTAAAAATTACCACCAAAAAAAAATATCCAGGCAATTTACAGTTGAATTCTACCAGACATTCAAAGAAGAACTGGTGTGAATCCTATTGACACTATTCACAAGATAGAGAAAAAGGGAATCCTCCCTAAATCATTCTATGAAGCCGGTATGAACCTAATACCAAAACCAGGAAAGGACATAAGCAAAAGAGAAAACTACAGTTCAATATCCCTGATGAACATAGATGCTGAAATCCTTAACAAAATACTAGCTAACTGAATCCAACAACATATCAAAAAGATAATCCACCATGATACAGTGGGTTTCATACCAGGGATGGTTTAACATAAGCAAGTCAGTAAATGTGATATACCACATAAAGAGAATTAAAAACAAAAATTACATGATCATCTCAATAGATGCAGAAAAAGCATTTGACATAATCCAGCATCACTTTATGATTAAAACTCTCAGTAAAATCAGCATACAAGGGACAGACCTCAATATAATAAAAGCCATCTATGACAAACCTACAGCCAACATAATACTGAAAATGTTGAAAGCACCCCTCTGAGAACTGGACCAAGACAAGGATGCCCACTCTCACCACTCCTCTTCAACATAGTACTGGAAGTCCTAGCCAGAGCAATCAGACGAGAGAAAGAAATAAAGGGCATCCAAATCAGTAAAGAGGAAGTCAAACTCATTGTTTGCTGATGATATGATTTTTTTACTTAGAACACCCTATAAACTCCTCCAGAAACCTCCTAGAACTGAGAAAAAAAATTCAGCAAAGTTTCCAGATACAAAATTAATGTACACAAATCAGTAGCTCTTCTATATACCAACAGGGACCAAGCTGAGAATCAAATCAAGAACTCAACTCCTTTTACAATAACTGCAAAAAAAAACAAAAGACAACTTAGGAATATACCTAACCAAGGAGGTGAAATATCGCTATAGGGAAAACTACAAAACATTGCTGAAAGAAATCACAGATGACACAAACAAATGGTAACACATCCCATGCTCATGGATGGGTAGAATCAATATTGTGGAAATGATCATACTGCCACAAGCAGTCTACAAATTCAGTACAGTTCTCATCAAAATACCGCCATCATTCTTAATGGAATTAGAAAAAACAATTCTAAAATTCATATGGAACCAAAAAAGAGCCCACATATCTAAAACAAGTCTTTTCATAGTTTCTGAATAGAAGTCTGATAGAATTCTTATCTTCATTTGTCTCTAGGTAAGGTATTTCCCCCCTCTCAGGCTTCTTTTAAGATTTTTTTTTGTCTTTGATTTTTTGAAGTTTTAATATGAGAAACCTACATGTAGTGGTAGATTTTTTAGTATTTATCCTGCTTGGTGTTCTGAGCTTCTAGGATCTGTAGTTTGGTATCTGTTGTCAATTTGGAAAAATTTTCAGCCATTATTACTTTAAATAATTTTTCTGTTCCTTTTCCTCTCCCTTCTTCTTTCACGAATCCTATTACATATAATGAAATGTAGACCTTTTGTAATTGCTTCATAGGTTTTGGATATTCTTTTTTTTTTTTTTTAATTTGTTCTTCTTTTTCAGTCTGAAAAGTTTCTATTAACATATCTTCAAGCTTACTAATTCTTTCCTTGGTCTTGTCCAGTCCTTTGATCATCAAAAACAACCATCAAAAACATTCTTCATTTCTGCTACAGTGTTTTTGATTTCTAGCATTTCCTCTTGATTCTTCCTTAGAGTTGCTCTCTCTTGGTTTACATTACCCATCCATTCTTGATTGCTGCCCACTGTTTCCATTACAGCTCTGGGCATATTAGTCATAGTTATTTTAAATTCCTGACCTGATCACCTAAAATTCCTGTCATATTTGGGTCTGCATCTGATTCCTGCTTTGATTCTCTACAGTGTGTTTTTGCCGTTTGGTATGCCTTGTAAATTTTTTTGAAAGCCAAACATAATATATTGAGTAAAACGAAGTGAGGCAAATAGGCTTTTATTATGAGTTTTTGTTTATCTGGCTAGGGGTTTGGCTGTGTTTGTTTGCCATAGCTATGTAAATTAAGAAGCTAAAATGTCCTCTTATGTTCTGTTTTTGTCTTCTTTCTCCCTAATTTTCTAATGCACAAAGGGAGACTTGTCCTTTCATACGAATTTGAATTTCTCTATAAAAGCTATGTCTTTTGAAGACTTCCTTGTCATACTGCATCTACTTTAAAGGTCCTGCCTTCTACTAAATCCTCCTCTACCTGAATGACTATTTTTTAGTATTTTCCCACTTCAGAGTGGATTTTCTCTTTCTGCCAGTGGTTACATCAATCTTAGGCTTTCCATTAGCTGCTTCCACCTTTCATTAGCTTCTTCCACCTTCCATTAGCTTCTTCCCTCATCCATGTAGATTTTCCTGAATGGACCATACGCTGTGCAAAGACATGTGGTAGGAGCCCTTAAGAGTTTACTCAATGGAATTTGGTATTTATTTTTCTCCCTACAGGTAATTTGAAGTTTGAACATTGCTTGTTGTGTAATTGTGATGCATAGATTTGTGTATTTTGTTGTTGTTATTCTTTCTATTATTCTAATCAATGTTGTAGAATGAGTTAGGGAATTTGAATATATGCACAACATTACCTGAGGTACTTTACAAATCCCAATAGCATTTTATCTCCTTCTCTCTTTATCCTTTTGGGTTTTGCTTTTCTTGTCTTATTGCACTAACTAGGATGTCCAATACATTGTCAGATAAAATAAGTGTAAGCAGTCATCTTTATGTTGTTCTTAATCTTACTTCCAATGAAACTGGAAGTGAAAACTTCCAATTTAATATTTCATCATTAAATAAAAGTTTGGCTTTAGGCAATTTTGTAAATAATCAGATTAATAGTCTCTATTCCAGTTGGTTAAGAGGTTTATTTCTTAAGTAATTAATGAATGATCTTTGGCACTTGTCAATTTTTTTACATCAATTGAGATGACAATATAGCTCCTTTTTTATTTATATAGTATATTACACTAATTTTCAAGTGCTAAACCAATGTTGCATTTCTAGAATAAATACTATTTTGTTATGTTGTATTACTCTTGTTAGAGATTATACTTAACAAACATATTGTTTACGCTGTTGCATTTATTTTATAAGAAATTTGTCTGCAACTTAATTTTACCATCCTTATCAGGTTTGATATCAAGACTGTGTTGGTCTTATAACAAAAGTTGGAAGGTGTCCTCTTCCCCCATCCCATCCTTTTTATTCTTTATTCACAGGAATATTTTACAATAGGTCTTGTTCTTACATGATTAGAAGAATTCACTGGAAGGCTGGGCGCGGTGGCTCAAGTCTGTAATCCCAGCACTTTGGGAGGCCGAGATGGGCGGATCACGAGGTCAGGAGATCGAAACCATCCTGGCTAACATAGTGAAACCCCGTCTCTACTAAAAAATACAAAAAACTAGCTGGACGAGGTGGCGGGCGCCTGTAGTCCCAGCTACTCGGGAGGCTGAGGCAGGAGAATGGCGTGAACCCGGGAGGTGGAGTTTGCAGTGAGCCGAGATCTGGCCACTGCACTCCAGCCTGGGCGACAGAGTGAGACTCCCCCTCAAAAAAAAAAAAAGAAGAAGAAGAAGAATTCACTGGTTAAACTACAGAGGACTGGAGTTTTCCTTATGGAAATATTTTTAATAAAAAATTGAATTTAACATAAAATAATTCAAATTCTATTTTTCGCATCAGTTTTTAGAAGCATGTTTTTCATTTATCTTAAATGTTAAATTTATTGCTGCAACCTGATCATCTACTTATTATTTTTTAAATGTTTGCAGATTCTGTTGTGTGCACTTTTTTTTATTCCTGATATAGTAAATTTGTATTTTTTCTGTTTTGCTTCATGATTTTGGGTAGGAGTTTATCAGTCTTTTGAGATAATGAACTTTTGACTTTGTAGATCCTCTATTACATACTTGTTTACTGTTTCATTGATTTCTTCCCTTATTAATATTGCCTTCCTTGAACTTTTTAAGGGCTTACTTGGTCTGCTTTTTTATTTTTTATTTTTTTGATATGGAGTCTTACTCTGTCGCCTAGGTTGGAGTGCAGTGGTGCCATCTCAGCTCACTGCAACCTCCCCCTCCTGGGTTCAAGAGATTCTCCTTCTTGACCTCCCAAGTAGCTGGGATTATAGGTGTATGCCACCCCGCCGGCTAATTTTTGTATTTTTAGTAGAGACCATGTTTCTCTATGTTGGCCAGGCTGGTCTCGAACTCCTTTCTGCTGTTGTATTGTAAGGAGTCCTTTACATATTCTGGATATTAAATTCCTATCAGGTATATGATTTTCAAATATTTTCTCCCATTGTATGGGATATCTTTTATTAAATTATTTTTAATTTTTGCATGTACATAGTAGGTGATCCACCCACCTCGGCATCCCAAAGTGCTGGGATTACAGGCATGAGCCACCACGCCCGACCAGCCACCACACCCGGCCAGCCACCGTGCCCAGCCTGCTTTGTTGTTGTTGTTGCTGTTGTTAAGTTTTTTTCTTAAAAAGTTGTTTTTAACTTTTATCTCAAGAAATAAAAGTTTAAATTCCTGACCTGTAGCCATTCTTTTTGAGCACTAAACATCCTGAAAGCTGCTTTCCACAGATTTTATGGATTTTGCTTTATTGTGGCAAAATCATTACAGCATAAAAGTCATCATGTTAACCATTTTAAAGTGTGTAGTTTGGTGGCATTAAGTACATTCAAAAAATTGTGCAACTATCACCACTATCTAGTTACAGAACTTTTTTAAAGCCCAAATGGAAATTCTGTATCCACTAAGCAGTCCTTCCTCAACCCAGGTTGTGTCAATTACTAGGCTGCTGCCTTATTAACCTGTTCTGAATATTTTCCATAAATTGAATTATACAATATATGGTTTTTGTGTCAGTTTTCTTTCACTTAGTGTGTTTTCAAGGTTCATCCATGTTGTAGCATGTATCAGTACTTCATTACTTTTGACAGCTGAATAATCTTCCACTGCGTGTATATATCACATTTTGTTTATGCATTGTGCAAATAACCATGGATGGATATTTGAATCATTTCTACCCTTTGACTATTGTACATAGTGCTGCAATAAACAATGTACAAGTTCTAGTATATATCTAGTATATATCTAGGCATGGAATTGCTGGGTCATTTAGTAATTCTATATTTAACTTTTTGAGGAGCAGCCAAACTGTTTCCCACAGCTGCTGCACCATTTTACATTCTCATCAGCAAAAAATACTTGTTTTATGTTTTTTTGTTTTGATTATGGACATTGTGGTTGGTGTGAGGTGGTTCCCTAGTGTGATTTTTATTTGCATTTCTCTAATGACTAAAAATGTTGAGCATCTTTTCATGTGTTTCTTGGCCACTTGTATATCTTCTTTGGAAAAAAATCTATTCAAGTACTTTATGTATTTTAAAAATTAGGTTGCTTGCCTTTCTGCTGTTGTGTTGTACGAGTCCTTTACATATTCTGGATATTAAATTCCTATCAGGTATATGATTTTCAAATATTTTCTCCCATTCTGTGGGATATCTTTTTAATTTTTAATTTTTGTAGGTAAATAGTATGTGTATATATTTATGGGTTACATGAGATATTTTGATACAGGTATGCAATGCATAATAATCACATCAGGGTAATTGGGGTATCCATCTTCTCAAGTATTTATCTTTTGTATTTAAAATAATCCAATTATACTCTTTTAGTTATTTTAAAATGTGCAATTATTTTTCACTGTAATAAGTCGGTTGTTCTAGAAAATACTAAGGCTTATTCATTCTTTCTATTTTTCTGTACCCATTAATCATCTCCACTGCCACCCACCTGCCCCACAACTATCCTTCCCAGCCTTTGATAATCATCCTTCAACTCTCTATTTCCTTGAGTTCAACTGTTTTAATTTTTAGCTCCCACAGATAAATGAGAACATGCAATGTTTGTTTTTTCTGTGCCTCGTGTACTTCAGTTAACATAATAACTTCCAGTTTCATCCTCCGTCATTGAAAATAACAGGATCTCATTTTTCTTTATGGCTGAATAGTACTTCATTGTGTACATGTACCATATATTCTTTATTCATTCATCTGTTGATGGACATTTGGGTTGCTTAGCAATTTTGGCTATTGTGAAGTGTTGCAATAAACGTGGGGGTGCAGGTCTCTCTTTGATATACTGATTTCCTTTCTTTGGGGTATATATCCAGCAGTGGGATTGCTGGATCATATGGTGGCTTTAATTTTAGTTGTTTGGGGGAACCTCCAAACTGTTCTCCATACTAGTTGTACTAATTTACATTCCCGCCAACAGTATATAAGATTTCCCTTTTTTCCACATCCTTGCCAGCATTTGTTATTGCCTGTCTTTTGGATAAAAGCCATTTTAACTGGGGTGAGATAATATCTCATTGTAGTTTTGACATGCATTTCTCTGAGGATCAATGAAGTTGAGCATATTTTCATATGCCCATTTGCCATTTGTATGTCTGCGTTTGCAAAATGTCTATTCAGATCTTTTGCTCATTTTAAAATTGGATTATTAGTTTTTCTGTAGAGTTGTTTGAACTCCTTAAACAATTGGTTATTTATCCCTTGTCAGATGGGTAACCCGTTTGCAAATATTTTCTCTCATTTTGTGGGTTGTCTCTTCACTTTGTTGACTGTTTCCTTTTCTGTGCAGAAACTTTTTAACTTGATGTGATTCCATTTATCCACGTTTTGTGTGTGTGTGTGTTTTGAGACAGAATTTCACTCCATCACCCTGACTGGAGTGCAGTGGTGCAACCTCAACTCACTGCAACCTCCATCTCCTTTGTTCAAGCGATTCTTGTGCTTCAGCTTCTCAAGTAGCTGAGATTACAGGTATGCACCACCACACTCAGCTAATTTTTGTATTTTTATTAGAAATGGGATTCCCCACATTGGCTAGGCTGGTCTTGAACTCCTGACCTCAAGTGATCTGCCCACCTCAGCCTCCCAAAGTGCTGGGATTACAGGTATGAGCCACTGTGCCCACCCCCACTTGTCTACTTTTGTTTTCGTTGCCTGTGTTTGTGTAGTATTACTCAAGAAATCTTTGCCCACTTCAATGTCCTGGAGAGTTTCTCCAATGTTTTCTTGTAGTAGTTTCATAGTTTAGGTTTTTAATCCATTTTGATTTGATTTTTCTGTATGGTGAGAGATAGGGGTCTGGTTTTATTATTCTGTGTATAGATAATCAGTTTTCCCAGCACCATTTATTTAAAAGACTATCTTTTACTCAATGCATGTTCTTGGAAACTTTGTCAAAAGTGAGTTCACTGTAGATGTATGGATTTATTTCTGGGCTATCTATTCTGTTCCACTGTTCTATGTGTTTGTCTTTATGCCAGTATCATGCCATTTTGGTTACTGTTGCTCTGTAGTATAACGTGAAGCCAGATAATGTGATTCCTCCAGTTTTGTTCTTTTTCCTTAAAATAGCTTTGGCTATTCTGGCTTTTTGAGGGTCCAGATACATTTTGCATTTTTTTCTATTTTTGTGAAGAATGTCATTGGTATTTCAATAGCAATTCATTAAATCTGTAGATTATTTTGGGTAGTAAGGATATTTTAACAGTATTAATTCTTCCAATCCATGAACATGGAATATCTTTCCATTTTTTGGTGTCCTCTTCAATTTCTTACATCAATGTTTTGCACTTTTCATTGTAGAGATCTTTCAATTATTTGGTTAATTCCTAGGTATTTTATTTGCAGTTATTGTAAGTGGGTTTACCCTTGATTATTTTTTCAGATTGTTCACTGTTGGCATATAAAAATGCTACTGATTTTTATATGTTGATTTTGTATCCTGCAACTTTATTGAATTTGTTTATCAGTTCTAATAGTTTCTTGGCAAGGTCTTTAGGTTTTTCCAAATATAAGATCATATCATCTGCAAATAAAGATAATTTGACTTCTTTCTTTCCAATTTAGATGCCCTTTTTCTCTTTCTCTTGTCTGATTGCTTTGGCTAGGATTTCCAGTACTATGTTGAATAACAGTGGTAACAGTGGGCATCCTTGTCATGTTCCAGATCTTAGAGGAAAGACTTTCAGTGTTTACCCATTCAGTACGATACCAGCTGTGGAGTCTGCCATATATGGCTATCATTATGTTGAAGTATATTCCTTCTATGCCCAGTTTTTTGAGGGTTTTATCATGAAGATATGTTGACTTTTATCAAATGTTTTTACAGCATTAATTGAAATTGAATTTTTGTTATTCATTCTGCTGCTAAGATGTATCACATTGATTGATTTGTGTATGTTGAACCATCCTTGCATCCCAGGGATAAATGCACTTGGTCATGATGAATGATCTTTTTAATGTGTTGTCAAATTTGTTTTGCTAGTATTTCCTTGAGAATTTTTGCATCGAGGCCGGGCGCGGTGGCTCAAGCCTGTAATCCCAGCACTTTGGGAGGCCGAGACGGGTGGATCACGAGGTCAGGAGATCGAGACCATCCT
>NW_012115932.1:13575584-13586190 GCF_000951035.1 Colobus angolensis palliatus | reverse complement strand
CTGTCACCCAGGCTGGAGAGCAGTGGCATGATCTTGGCTCCTGCAACCTCTGCCTCCTGGGTTCAAGCGATTCTCCTGCCTCAGCCTCCCAAATAGCTGGGACTACAGGCATGTGCCACCATGCCTGGCTAATTTTAGCATTTTTAGTAGAGACGGGGTTTCCCCATATTTGCCAGGCTTCTATCGAACTCCTGACCTCATGATCCACCTGCCTCCGCCTCCCAAAGTGCTGGTATTACAGGTGTGAGCCACTGGCACCCAGCCCAGAAATTTCTTAATTTCCTTCTTAATTTATTCAGTGACCCGCCGGTCATTTAGGAGCATATTGTTTGATTTCCATGTGTTTGTATAGTTTCCAAAATATCTCTTGTTATTGATTTCTAGGATTTTTTTGTTTTGTTTTTGGTTTTTGGTTTTTTTGCATTGTGGTCAGAGAAGATGCTTGATATTTCAATTTTTTCAACGTTTTAAGACTTCTTTTATGACCTAACATATGGTCTATCTTTTAGAACAATCCACGTACTGAGGAAAAAAATGTTTATTCTGCAAATCTCAAAGTGCTGGGATTACAGGAGTGAGCCAAATAAGCTGTCTTCATGCTCACTCATTGTTTTATTTGGCTTGATCAATTTTGCTATTAAAAGACTCAGATGCATTCTTCAGTATGTCAATTGCATTGTTCAAGCCCAAGATTTCTGCTTGATTTTTTAAAGTTATTTTGATCTCTTTGTTAAAGTTATCTGATAGAATTCTGAATTCCTTCTCTGTGTTACCTTGAATTTCTTTGTGTTTTCTCACAACAGCTATTTCAAATTTTATGTCTGAAAGATCACATATCTCTGTTTCTCCAGGATTGGTCCCTGGTACCTTATTTAGATTATTTGGTGAGGTTTTCCTGAATAATGTTGATGCTTGTAGATGTTGGTCAGTGTCTGGGCATTAAGGAATTAGGTATTTATTGTAGTCTTCATGGTCTTGACTTATTTGTACCTGTCCTTCTTGGGAAGGCTTCCCAGGCATTCAAAAGGACTTGAGTGTTGTGATCTAAGCCATGTCTTCATTAGGAGGCACCCCATGTCCAGTAATGCTGTGGTTCTTGCAAACTCATAGAGGTGTCATCTTGGTGCTCTTGGGTAAGATCTGGAAGAATTACCTGAATTACCAGGCAGCAACTCTTGTCCTCTTCCTGTACTTTCTCCCAAACATAAAGAGTTTCTTTGTGCTGAGCTGCTTGGAGCTGAGGACGGGGGTGACACAAGCACTCCTGTGGCTACCACTACTGGGAATGCACTGGGTCAAACCTGAAGCCAGCACAGCACTGGTTCTTACCCAAGGCCTGCTATAACCACTACCTGGCTACCGCCTACATTCACTCAAGGTCCTAGGGCTTGATAGTCAGCAGAGCTTTACAATCAGCAAGTGGCAAAGCTAGACAAGCGTATGTCCTTCTCTTCAGGGTGGTAAGTTTTCTTAGGCCCTGGGTAAGTCCAGAGATGCCATCCAGGAGCCAGGAACTGAAATCAAAAACCTTAGACATCTATCCGGTGTTCTATTATACTGCTGCTGAGCTGACACTCAAAGCATAAGGTGCAGTTCTTCCCACTCCTCCCTCCCCTTTTCATAGGCAGTGGAGCTGGGTGGTCACCCCATGGGCACCACCTCCACAGGCCCACAGGCAGTACTGCCAGGCTACTTCCAGTATTCACTGAAGGCCGAAGGGCTCTTCAGTCAGTTTGTGGTGAATGCTGGCAGGCCTGGGGCTTACCCTTCAGGGCAGTGGGCTTCCCTCTGGACCCAGGACAGGTCCAGAAATGTCATTTAAGAGTTAAGGCCTAGAATTGGGGATTGTAAAAGCCTGCTTGGTGCTCTATCCCCCTGTGGCTGAGCTGGTACCTAAGGTGCAAGACAAAGTCCCTTTTAATTTTCTCTCTTCTTTTCTCAAGCAGAAGGAGTCTGTCACTGTAGTTACTACAGCTGAGAATGTGCTGAGTCTTGCCTGAAGGCAGAGTCTCACCCAAGGCCCACAGTATACTATCTGGGTATCACTAGCTGTTAGTCAGGGCCCAAGGGCTCTTTAGTGAGCAGATGATGGGTACTGCCGTAACTGGGTCCTTCCCTTCAAGGCAGTGGGTTCCCTCTGGCTCAGGATGTGTCTAGAAATGTTGTCCAAGAGCTAGGGCCTGGAATGGTGGCCTCATGACTCTGCCTGATGCCCTGTCTTACTTTGTAGTTGACCCAGTATCCAAGATGCACAATGAAGACCTCTTTGCTTTTCTCTCTTCTCTCCTTAAGTACAAGGAATCTGTTTTGGAGCCATGAGCTCTACAGCCTGTGGCTGGAAGAGGGGTCATGCAAGTACTCCCTTAACTGCTTTGGCTGGTGCCCCAGTAGGTCTTGTGCCCCTCAGTCCACTGGCTCTGTGTCCTGGTCAGCAGAAGGGCTTACCTAGGAGTTGCAGTCCTTGTGACTTAATCTGAGTTTCAAGTTGACTTAGAATGCCAGAATACTTTAGCCTGGTGGTGAGGCTTGTCGGAACTCAAGTTCTGGCTTCTTGGATATGTAATTCCCCTCTGGCTAGAGCTGGTCTATATGCTCCCTCTGTGGGTGGGCATCAGCTGAGTTAAGCCGGTTTTGCTTTCTACTGTGACAGAGCAGCACTGAGTTTAATGCAAAGTCTAACAATTGCTGTGCTTTTCTTCCCCAAGCACACAGATTCTTTCTCTGTGCCATGCTGCCACTGTGGAGGATGGCAGAGAGGAGGCATCAGCAATTCAAGATTGTCTTTCCTACCCCCTTCAGTGCCTCTTTCAGTAAGATGAAGTTAAAATCAGGTCCTCTGAGTGCTCACCTGATTTTTAGTTGTTACGAAGGTTCTTTTTGTGTGTGTAGATAGTTGTTAAATTTGGTGTTCCGGTGGAAACTTCTATTTGCCATCTTGCTCCCCACCCTTCTGTGGGATATGTTTTTACCCACTTAATTGTGTCATTTGATGCACAAAAGTTTTTAATTTTGATGAGGACCATTTTACCTATTTTTTCTTTTGTTGCTTATGCTTTTTATGTTATATCTAAGAAATCATCGTGAAATCCAAGGTAATAAAGATTTAGCCCTATGTTTCCTATGTTTTCTATTAAGGGTGTTATAGTTTACTTCTTACATTTGGGTCTTTGATCCATTTTTGAACTTATACTTCCATATGAGGTGATGTAAGGGTCTAACTTCATTCTTTTGCATGTGGTTATCAAGTAGTTCCAGCATCATTTGTTGGAGAAACCATTTCCTCCCCTTTAAATGGTCTTGCTACCATTGTTAAAAATCAATTGATCATACATGTACAGGTTTATTTCTGATTTACTTACAGTCTCATTTATTTCTCAATTATATTCCATTATCTATGTCTATCTTTATGCCAGTTCCACACTACTTTGTTTCCTGTCTCTTTAGTAAGTTTTAAAATAGGACTGTGTAAGTCCTCTAATTCTGTTTTTGTTTGTTTGTTTGTTTCAAGATTGTTTTGGCTATTGGGGTCTCTGGCCATTTTGTATAAATTGTAGAAGCATGTTTTCATTGGGTTTTGATAGGAATTGTATTGAAGCTGTAGGTCACTTTGGTTAGTGATGTGGACTGAATGTATCCCCTTGCCAAAATTCATATTTCAAAATACCAACTCCCAGTGTGATGGCATTAGGAAGTGGAGCCTTTGGGAGGTTGAGGGCTCCACCCTCACGAATGGGGTTAGTGTCCTTATAAAAAGAGACACAAACTTATTCTCTGTCTCTGCTCTTCACCATGTGGAAGATACAAGAAGATTGCCATTTGCAGACCAGAAAGTGAGCCCTCAGCAGGTACTGGATCTGCTGGCACCTTGATCTTGAACTGCCTAGCATTCAGAACTGTGAGAAGAAATGTTAATTGTTTAAGCTACCAGGTCTAGAATAATTTGCTATGGCAGCCCAAACTGACTAAGACAGAAAGTATTGCCATCTTAACAATATTAAGTCTTTCAATCCATGTACATGAGATATCTTTCCATTTATTCATATCTTTAACTTCTTTCAATAATACTTGGTAGTTTTCAGTGTGTAAAAGTTTCGCTTCCTTGGTTAATTTATTCCTAAGAGCTTGTTCTTTCTGGTGCTGCTTAAATAAAGTTATTTTCTTAATTTCATTTTCCAATTGTTCGTTGCTAGTGTATAAGAATATTACTGATTTTTATATGTTGATTTTGTATACTGCAACTACTGAAATCATTTATTAGCTCGAACAGATTTTTGGGGAATTCTTTAATATTTTCTGTGTGAAAGATGATCTCATCTGTGGATATAGGTATTTTTACTCCTTCTTTCTTGATTTGGATGCCTTTTGTTTCTTTTTCTTGTCTAACTGACCTGGCTATCAATTTCAGTACAATGTTGAATATAAGTGTCAAGATCAGATATCCTTTTCTTGTTCCTGATATTAGGGGAAGAACTTTCAGTCTTTTACCAGCAAGTATGATGTTTTCATACTTTCATTAATTTTTTTCATTAATGCCCTTTAATTAGTTTAGAAGTTCTCTTCTATTTCTAGTTTGTCGAGTGTTTTAAAAATCATAAACAGATACTGGATTTTTTCAAATGCTGCTTCTGCATCAACTGAGATAATTATGTCAGCAGTTTCCCCATCTTTGTTCTGTTTGTTCTTTTTGTTTGTTCTTTGTGTGTGCATTGGTTCAAATAGTATCCCCCCAAAATTTATTCATTCAGAACCTTAGAATGTGACCTTATTTTGAGTATGGTCTTTGCAGATATAATTAGTTAAGGATCAAGATGAGTTCATACTTAGTTAAGGTGTTCTTATAAGAAGAGGAGAGGACACCCAGGGATGGAGATGTGGGCTGTGTGAAGACAGCCAGACATTGGAGTGATGGCTAAGAAGGGTGCCAAAGATTGCTGGGAGCCAACAAAAGCTAAGAAAAGATTTCTTCCCTAGAGCCTTCAGTGGGAGCAAGACCCTGCCAACAACTTGATTTCAGACTTCTAGCCTCCAGAACTATAAAACAGTACATTTCTATTGTTTTAAGCCACTCAGTGTGTGATAATTCATTTTACCAGAAACTAACACAGTATATTACATTGGTTTTTCATTTTAATTCACCCTTGCATTCGCGGGACAAATCCCACTTGGTCATGGTGCATAATTCAGTATGCTGCTGGATTGAATTTGCTAGTATTTTGTTATGGATTTTTGCATTTGTGTCCATAAGGGATATTGGTTTGTAGTTTTCTTCTGATGTCTTTGTCTGGCTTTGGAATCAGGGCGATACTTTCCTCATAGAATTAGTAAATCATCTCTCTTCAATTTTTGGAAGAGATTGAGACACGCTAGTTTTAGAAAGATCAGCTCTTTTTTAAGTATTTGGTAAAGTTCACTAGTGTAACTATCTGGTCGTGAGCGTTTCTTTTTGAAAGTGTTTTTGACTACTGATTTGATTCCCTCTTTTATAGCTCTATTGAGATTTTTTATTTCTTCTTGAGTAAGTTTTGATAGTTTGATTCTAGGAACTTGACTATGTCATCTAGTGTACGTAATTTGTAATTGTTTATAGCATTCTCTTACAACCCCTTTTATTTCTGTAAGATTGACAGCACTGTCTCCACTTCCTTATTTTAGTAATTTGAGTCTTTTCTCCTTTTCCCTTGATCAGTCTAGCTAAAAGTTCATTAATTTTGATTTTTTCAAAGACCAACTTTTGGTTCCGTAGATTCTATTGTTTTCATGCTCTCAATTTCATTTCTTTTTGTTCTCATCTCTTATTTTCTTCCTTCTGCTGGCTGTGGATTTAGTTTTTTAGTTTTCTCTTTTGGTTTTAGTTCCTCAAAGTATAAAGTTAGGTTATTAGTTTGAGAGCTTTCTTTTTTTAAAAGTAGGCATCTACAGATATAAATTCCCCACTGAGGGCTTTTGCTTTCACTACACTTAACAAGTTTTGTTATTGTTGTGTTTTCATTTTCATTTATTTAAAAATATTTTAAAAATTCATCTTCAGAATATTTTCCTAGTGACTTCTTCTTTGATTCATCTGTTGTTTAAAGAGTGTATTGTCTTATTTCTACACTGTATTTGTGAATTCTCCAGATTTTCTTCTTGTTGATTTCTCATTTCATTCCATTGTAGTCAGAGAAGATACTTTTCCAACTTTTAAAATTTATTGGGACTAGATTTGTGGCATAACATTGGTCTGTTTTGCACAATGTTCTATGTACACTTAAGAAGTGTATTCTCCTCTTGGGTGGAGTATGCTACATGTTTCTATTAGGTCTAATTGCTTTGTAGTGTTATTCAGGTCTTCTATTTCTTTGTTTATATTTAGTTTATAATTGAAGAAAGTCTCCAACTTTTCTGATGAGTGCTGGTCTCTATTAAACTATTATTAAACTGTCTATTTTCACTTCCATTCTTGCAGCTTTTGCTCCAGATATTTAGGGCTCTTGTTAGGCACATATGTTTGTAATTGTTTCTTCTTGATAGATTGACACTTTACTGTTCTATGTCCTTGTTAGACATATAGGCTCATGTTTGCGAGAGTTCCAGGATTTGGGGGCTGATCAAGGACAAAGATATGGCCATGAGAAGTAGTTCCACAAAAGCCTTATTGAGTGGTGCGGAGACAGAGTTGCACGAGAGGTAAGTCTCTCATAGCATGAGATTGCCCAGAGCCTACAGCAGTGCTGGGGCCATCTTCCAGAGGGGAAGAAGGCAAGGAAACTCCTGGGAGAGAAAGGGGCCAGAGAGTGGGTTAACATGTCCAGGTGAAGCAGCACAATGGGAAGTTTCTGGGTTAGAGAACTCTAAACAGTAACGGTAGTTTAGGACCTCATAACTGCAAGATTCTCTCTTATCAATAAGCAAGAACTGATGTGGGTGAGGTTTTGCTGGTTATGCAAAGCAGGTAGGCACTAAATGTCTAAGAATACCCTTGTTTGGGCTATTTTAAAAGTAATTCATTGTGTAAAAACTTGGGTTTGCTGCTGACAGCCTTTTGAACTTCTGCGTCTCAACCTGCAGTGAAGAAATAAACTGGGACCCAATACACAGAGGCCATCTTTTATATACTAATACAAACAAGTGCATTTTATATACTGATGGTTTTGTATTTTGTTTGTTTGTTTTTGTTTTTGAGACGGAGTCTCACTGTCGCCAGGCTGAAGTGCAGTGATGCAATCTCGGCTCACTGCAACCTCCGCCTCCCTGGTTCAAGCAATTCTCCTGCCTCAGCCTCCCAAGTAGCTGTGATTACAGGCATGCACCACCACGCCCAGCTACTTTTTGTAGTTTTAGTAGAGACGAGGTTTCACCATGTTGGCCAGGATGGCCTCGATCTCCTGACCTCGTGACCCACCTGCCTCAGCCTCCCAAAGTGCTGGGATTGCATGCTTGATACACTGCGCCCGGTCTATATATTAATGTGTTTCATCAAATACATACTAATGTCTTTATATACTAATGTAGTATATACTACATTATACCACTATACTACTCAGTATATACTACTGAGTGTCAACTGGATTGGATTGAATGATGCAAAGTATTAATCCTAGGTGTATCTGTGATGGTGTTGCCAAAGGAGATTAACATTTGAGTCAGTGGGCTCGGAAAGGCAGACCCACCCTTAATCTAGGGGTACCATCTAATCAACTGCCAGGGCAGGTAGAATATAAAGCAGGCAGAAAAACGTGAAAAGACTAGACTAGCCGAGCATCCCAGCCTACATCTTTCTCCCATCTGGACCTTTTCTGCCCTCGAACATCGGACTCCAAGTTCTTCAGTTTTGGGACTTGGACTGGCTCTCCATGCTCCTCAGCTTGCAGACAGCCTATTGTGGGACCTTGTGATCATGTGAGTTAGTACTTAATAAACTCCCCTTTTTATCTATCCTGTTAGCTCTGTCCCTCTAGAGAACCCTGACTGATACAGACGGGCTTTCACCATGTTGGCCAGGCTGAGCTTCTGGCTCTGGGTGGAGATGCATTTAATGGGCTTCTACTGGTTCTGCTTAGAGGAGAAGAGGCTCAAGGCCTTAGATATGAGATAGGCCAAGTGAGGTGGCTATATTTCTTTAAATATACTTTGTTTTGTAGATTTAACTTTGGATCCACATATGTATGTAATTATAAAAAATTAAAATATTAAAAAAGCAGTATCTATACAAACTATTTCCGTCATAAACTTGCCTAGGTCTGACATTTATACGGAGGAGGTGAGATTTGGGTTCAGATAATCTAACTACAATCTTGACCATTATGCTAAACTATGTAACATTAAGAGGCATAACAGGTAAAGCCCCTAACAAATCAGTAAACATTAGCTCCCTTCCACCAATGCCTTACTTGGGGAGAAAACACACATTAACAAATGGTTTGCTACCTTCCTTCTAGGCCCATACTAAGGGTTCACTATGTTTAATAGTGGAAACTGAACAAATCAAGGCTATGATTTCAAACTTTCGACCAACAAGGTCGCTTTTTGAGTAATAATGGGGAAAAATGTGCCTACTGGAATAGGGTAATAAGTTAGTCTTACATTTTCCTTACAAAAACAAAGATTTGCTAAACAGACCTATTTTTGTATACCCCTTGGGTACTTGAATAAAAGTGCTCATCAAAATGGAAATACCTCTACTTCTTCTGTTTTCTGTTCAGATCACTATGCATCCACTAACATCAGAGTCCCACATCTTATTTGTCAACAACTCCTGACAACTTTGCTTTGTTTAAACCGTATCTTGATTCCAACTACCATTCTATATTCCCACTACGACTGCTTCAGTTTGTGCTTACATTTCCTACTTGGACTATCAAATGGTCAAACTAGTCTTTTTTTTTTTTCTGCCTCCATTTAAATCTTTTTCTATATTTATTTTCTATTATGTCCTTGGGACTTTTACTAAAAATAAATTGAATGATGGCACTATTTTGCTAATATCAATTAACAGTTGCTTCCCATCACTTACAGGGATGATTTTTCAAAATACATTCCCAGAAGACTCAAGACTCAGTAGAATACCTGTCTCTAAGGGAGGGAAGACAGAAGCTAGATGGATAAGGTTCCCTTGTCATCCCTGTTTAACCTTCAATCACAATTGCTTAATTTGTTTATGTCTATGTTTTTGTTTGTAAAAGGATTTCCCAAATTTGAGCTCTTCACAATGTTGCTCGTAATTTATTCAGATTTAATTTACTATTGATTGCTATTCACAAGTCCTAAACTTCCAGTCATTTCTAAGTCTTCAGTTTGCTGAATTAGAAACATCGTTTCATGCTTTTATGTTTCGAGGAGCCATTTCTTCTACTTGCGGTGCTATTCTCTATTTGGCTCAGGAAACTTCTTAAACAACCTATTCTTGGAGACGACAAAAATCTCTAATGTCCCTAGGCAGTTTCATTTCCCTCTCTCTGTTCCTATAGCACTTTGTACACAATGTCATTATAACCTCTATTTTTTCATCTAATTTTTTCATCATTTATGAGCACCTGTGACTTTGGATGAGTAACTTAACCTCTTTGGTTTCATCATCTTTAAAATGGTGGTAACTGTAAAATCTAGCTCAGAGATGTTGGGAGTTTAACATGGTAATACATGAAAGGGCTTGGAAGAGTGCCTAGCACATTAGGTTGATTCAAATTTCAGATAAAACAATTACTAGTACCACCACCACTACCACTTCTCACCTACGTGGGTGTTTTAAACTGTGAGTTTTAAGGGCTTAGTTTTGTATCCCTAGCACACAGCTCATGCTGGAAGGAATTGATCTACATTCTCTAATTTGCTGTATGAATATGGTCACTCATTTGATATCCTCAGCTTGAAAATACTTGTTCCTGATATGGTTTGGATTTGTGTTCCTACCCAAATCTCATCTCAAATTGTGATCTCCAGTGTTGGAGGGTGGGCCTGGTGGGAGGTGATTGAATCATGGGGGCAGATGTCCCCCTTTCCTTTCTTGTAATAGTGAGTTCTCCCGAAACCTGGTTTTAAAGTGTGTAGCACCAGGCCCTTCTGTTCTGTTCCAGCCATGTGAAGATGTGCCTGCGTCCCCTTCGCCTTCCACCTGATTGGGTTTCCTGAGGCCTCCCTAGCCATGCTACCAGCCTGCAGAACCAAGAGCCAATTAACCCTCTTTTCTTTACAAATGATCCAGTCTCAGGTATTTCTTTATAGCAGTACGAGAACGGACTAATGCAGTTCCCTAGTGCCTTCAGCTTCTTTTTGCAAGACATATTATTTAATATTTAATATGAACATTCTACTTAGAGTACATTTTTTGCAGAAAATTCAAACGTTTATTAATGTATGTAGATTTATGTAGTAATTTATATTAACTTATAAACAAGCTTATGTAATTTAATTTCTTTTTACCTATGTTTCAATAGACTTTTTTTTTTTTTTTTGAAGACAGAGTCTCATGCTGTCACCCAGGCTGGAGTGCAGTGGTGCCATCTCGGCTCACTGCAACCTACGCCTCCGGGGTTCAAGTGATTCTCCTGCCTCACCTTCCAAGTAGCTGGGACTACGGGCATGAGCCACCATGCCTAGCTAATTTTTTTTGTATTTTTAGTACAGACAG
>NW_012115932.1:13564484-13575534 GCF_000951035.1 Colobus angolensis palliatus | reverse complement strand
CCTGTCTCTAAGGGAGGGAAGACAGAAGCTAGATGGATAAGGTTCCCTTGTCATCCCTGTTTAACCTTCAATCACAATTGCTTAATTTGTTTATGTCTATGTTTTTGTTTGTAAAAGGATTTCCCAAATTTGAGCTCTTCACAATGTTGCTCGTAATTTATTCAGATTTAATTTACTATTGATTGCTATTCACAAGTCCTAAACTTCCAGTCATTTCTAAGTCTTCAGTTTGCTGAATTAGAAACATCGTTTCATGCTTTTATGTTTCGAGGAGCCATTTCTTCTACTTGCGGTGCTATTCTCTATTTGGCTCAGGAAACTTCTTAAACAACCTATTCTTGGAGACGACAAAAATCTCTAATGTCCCTAGGCAGTTTCATTTCCCTCTCTCTGTTCCTATAGCACTTTGTACACAATGTCATTATAACCTCTATTTTTTCATCTAATTTTTTCATCATTTATGAGCACCTGTGACTTTGGATGAGTAACTTAACCTCTTTGGTTTCATCATCTTTAAAATGGTGGTAACTGTAAAATCTAGCTCAGAGATGTTGGGAGTTTAACATGGTAATACATGAAAGGGCTTGGAAGAGTGCCTAGCACATTAGGTTGATTCAAATTTCAGATAAAACAATTACTAGTACCACCACCACTACCACTTCTCACCTACGTGGGTGTTTTAAACTGTGAGTTTTAAGGGCTTAGTTTTGTATCCCTAGCACACAGCTCATGCTGGAAGGAATTGATCTACATTCTCTAATTTGCTGTATGAATATGGTCACTCATTTGATATCCTCAGCTTGAAAATACTTGTTCCTGATATGGTTTGGATTTGTGTTCCTACCCAAATCTCATCTCAAATTGTGATCTCCAGTGTTGGAGGGTGGGCCTGGTGGGAGGTGATTGAATCATGGGGGCAGATGTCCCCCTTTCCTTTCTTGTAATAGTGAGTTCTCCCGAAACCTGGTTTTAAAGTGTGTAGCACCAGGCCCTTCTGTTCTGTTCCAGCCATGTGAAGATGTGCCTGCGTCCCCTTCGCCTTCCACCTGATTGGGTTTCCTGAGGCCTCCCTAGCCATGCTACCAGCCTGCAGAACCAAGAGCCAATTAACCCTCTTTTCTTTACAAATGATCCAGTCTCAGGTATTTCTTTATAGCAGTACGAGAACGGACTAATGCAGTTCCCTAGTGCCTTCAGCTTCTTTTTGCAAGACATATTATTTAATATTTAATATGAACATTCTACTTAGAGTACATTTTTTGCAGAAAATTCAAACGTTTATTAATGTATGTAGATTTATGTAGTAATTTATATTAACTTATAAACAAGCTTATGTAATTTAATTTCTTTTTACCTATGTTTCAATAGACTTTTTTTTTTTTTTTTGAAGACAGAGTCTCATGCTGTCACCCAGGCTGGAGTGCAGTGGTGCCATCTCGGCTCACTGCAACCTACGCCTCCGGGGTTCAAGTGATTCTCCTGCCTCACCTTCCAAGTAGCTGGGACTACGGGCATGAGCCACCATGCCTAGCTAATTTTTTTTGTATTTTTAGTACAGGCAGGGTTTCACCATGTTGGCCGGGCTGGTCTCACTCCCAACTTCAGGTGATCCACCTGCCTCGGCCTCCCAAAGTGCTGGGACTACAGGTATGAGCAGCAGCTTCAACAGACTAACTGGAAGAGATGCCCATTGTGAATGTCAACTTCGCTGGCCCACAGTGCCCGGATACGTGGTCGATATTCTGAACGTTTCTGTGCGGATGTGTTTGGATGAGATGAGCATTTCCATCAGTGACTTAAAGCAGATTTGCCTTCTCTAATGTGAATGGGTTTCATCCAAAGAATTGAAGTCCTAGATGGAAAGACTCAACTCCCCCAGCAAAGGGAAATTCTGATGCAGACAGCCTTTGAACTTGAACTGCAGTGATCTCCCTGGGTCTCTAGCGTGATGGCTTTCAGACTGGAACTCAACATCAGCTCTTCCCTTCCCTGGTCTCCAGTCTGCTGACCCACCCTACAAGTTTGGACTTGCCCCCACAACCATGTGAACCAATTCTTGAAAATAAATCTTTCTCTACACACACACACACACACACACCCTACTGATTCTACTTCTCTGGAAAGCCCGAATTCTCCTACCTATAGAATATATGAAAGAGTATTTGGAAAGTTTACAATTAAATATATCTTTATATATACATATATGCAGATGCTCCTTGACCTACAATGGGGTTATATAATTCGATATACCCAACATAAGTTGAAAATATTAAGCCAAAAATGCATTTAATACACCTAACCTAATGAACATTATAGCTTAGCCTAGCCTGCCTTAAATGTGCTCAGAACATTTACATTGGTTTACTACTGGGCAAAATCATCTACCACAAAGTCTATTTTATCATAAAGTGTTGAATATCTTATGTAATTTATTGAGTACGGTACTGAAAGTGAGAAACAGAATGGTCATATGGGTACCTGAAGTAGTTTCTACTGAATGCATACTGTTTTTGTATCACTGAAAAGTTGAAAAACCATTAAGTCAAACCATTATTATGTCAGGGACCATCTGTATGTGTACACATAATTAACCATAAAATTATATATAAAACTATACATAAGGGAATTAAGAATTCCTGACATTTCTTTTTTCCCTGCTTTTTTTTTTTGAGACACGGTCTTGCTGTGTTGCCCAGGCTGGAGTGCAGTAGTGTGATCACAGCTCAACTACAGCCTCGGCCTCCTTACTGGGCTCAGAGGATCCTACCACCTCAGCCTCCGGAGTAGCTGGGACGACAGGTGTGCACCATCATGCCCAGCTAATTCTTTGTATTTTTTTTTATAGATACGGGATTTTGCCACGTAGCCCAGGCTAGTCTCGAATTCCTGCGCTCAAGCAATCCACCCACCTCAGCCTCCCAAAGTGCTTTTTATTCCCTTTTGATAACATCCTGTTACCTATACAGAGTACAAAATTTAAGGATAAATCACTGCAGTTTTATTTAAAATTTTAGACACAATTTAAATCATGTATATAAATACAAAGATGAACATTGGTTCTTTAAACACTGACAAAATCCTGAAACAATATAATGTGTATTTTTTAGCCACGTTTCCTATTTTTACAACATAGTTTACAACTTTCCTATTTTTACAACACAGTTTAAAGCTAAGTTTATTTAAAAAAGTACATAGGAAAATATAATGATTTGAGTGTTCTCAAATATATGGCTCTGAAGGTAGATTACTTGTTTTTATTATTTAATCCATATACAATGCAGCAAATAGATACATTAATTATAACATTTTCCTTCAGTTAATAGTTTTATTCACTGCCACAGAAGCTCCATGAAGGGTCATCACTTAAGAAGCTCTCCAGGTTAGAGTCAAGCAAATTCTGAACACTTGGTCAAAGGAACATGAAAATGCCAGGTCAGGCCTGGCACAATGAATAAATAACCCAGAAGGTGATATATGTCAGATAAAGACAATCTTAAGCACCACAGTAACTTCTGAGGCAAGTGGTACCATACTCTTATTAAAGCAAAGTCTTTACTGTTGAGGGCACTGGGTCTCTGGAGTAGATTTAGAGGACACATATAGAATAGGGTGTGATTTCTTACAAGTTTCTTTTTCCAATTTGCTTGCAGTTTCTTCTCCTTCTTTAACTTCTGTTTGAAGCTTTGATTCAGCAGCTAACCTACAGGCATTAAAGTATCCACTCTGAATTCAAATGTGGTCATGAAGGATTGAAGAAACAAACCCCCAGTATAATGGGCCTCCAATGAGGCATGGCATTCAAGGAAAAAACATCTAGTTGATTCTAATACTGTTAAGAATATTAAGTCACTGGCTCTCTAAAAGAGTCTTTTTATATCAATAGGCTTAATTATTATTATTTTTGAGACAGAGTCTCACTCTGTCGCCAGGCTGGAGTGCAGTGGCATGATCTCGGCTCACTGCAACCTCCACCTCCTGGGTTCAAGCGATTCTCCTGTTTCAGCCTCCCGAGCAGCTGGGACTACAGGTGTGCACTCCCACATACAGCTAATTTTTGTATTTTTAGTAGAGACAGGGTTTCACCACGTTGGTCAGGATGGTCTTGATCTCTTGACCTCGTGATCCACCTGCCTCAGCCTCCAAAGTGCTGGGATTACAGGCGAGCCACTGCACTGGGCCGATTATTTTTTAAGTCTAAAGAATATCTTTAAAAAGTCATGGCAAGGCCTAAATTAAAGAATTAAAATATGACAGGGCCCCTATCATGATAAGCACACCTAACACAAAAACTGAAATGTTACAGCAATATTTTAACATTGACATGACATACAAAAGGCAAGACAAAAATAACATGGAATCTTGAGCTGCATGAATAGATGTCTATTTGTTTCTTATTAAAAAATTGAGTTTCAACTAGTAGAATAATAAAGACAAGATAAATAGTAGAGAGATATTCTTAAAGGCATGTAAAGATTCTTAGCAACAAGAACACTCATTAGTTTTGTAAAGCATACAATAGTAAAGTTTCCAATAAAAGCCATATTTATTGTACCAAAATTATCTTAGGATTGTGTATCTAAGTTAAACATGCAGAAAACAAAGAGTTGGAAACATCTTAAAGTTAGCAGAAGGACTCACACACACACATAAACGTTTTGTGGTATTTTATTTTTTGTTTAACAAGACAAAAAGTTTCCAACGTGCTACTTGAGTCAATTAGACACATACATTTGCTTAAGTGATTTTTATCAAGCAAAAAAAAGGCAGAAAAAGGAATGAAGACAATACAGATAGCAAGGCTGGCACTTATCAATTCTGGAAATTCACCTCCAGAAATATACAGTGGTCAAGGATGTTTATACAATGCATCACACACATATACACAGGCATAATCTGCTGGATTCATTTCAGAACTCTTTGAAAACATGTGTATGTGGCAGATACTCATTTGAAGTTACTTTTTCCTTAAGAATAGTAAGCTTTTATTTTATGTGACTCAGAGGTTATAACATTATATAAAACTCCAAGGAGGGAGTAATAAATTACTATTCCTTATAATAATAGCAGCTAACATTGTTAAAGTGCTTTTACTGTTGAGTATTACATTTAGTAGCACTGAAGACTTGGAGAGAAATCAGATAAAACATATAAGGAAGCGCTTTTACATTGGGCTGTGTCTTACTGTCTCTACTCAAATGCACATTAGTAAAATGTCTTATTAATCTGTCTCTACTCTCTAAGACTAATGTAGCCCTAGTAGCACCTTCAAGATCGCATTTCATACGAGATAATCCAGGCTAGCTATTGGCACATCTTTTTGAATGTCTAGATATTTGTTTTAAATGCCTCTAACAATTCCATTGCATGCATCCTCCATCTTTCACTTTCTCCAATTTCCTCATTTGCTTCTTCTGCTGTGCACATCCAGAACTCGAGCCTCAGCCACTCCTACTTACCTTTCCCTTCCATTCACTTTCTCTTACCTTCTGACCTCGATTATTTTTAAAGGACAAAGCCCTTGGGACGTTAATTCCTTCAGACACACATATCTGACACTATTTCTTTTAGTCAAAAACTCAATTATGCAGAAACTAGAGGCTTTCAAGTTTTGGAAACAATGAAAAGCTTTGATATGTAAAAATGTCAAAATAAGTATTAAAGCCCATTTTTGAAAGCCTAGGATAAGCAACTTCAAAAGACATAAAAAATTCACCTAAGTTTTCCAGAAGGCTGAAATTTCTTAGACTACTAGAAAGCCCTTTGAGAAAGGAAGTTGATTTTTCTTTCATGGCCATGCTTGAACCAGGAGAAAAATAACAGAACATTTATTCAAACTGATAAAACATTCAGAGATGTGTTAGACTGTGATATTTCCTTTCATGAAACAGAAACATGTAACTTTTTAATGTGATTCCCTTATTCAGGAGTCCTTTCCCTTTGCAATCAGTTTAGTCTTTCTTAAAGTTCTGGAAAAGTTTAAGGTTGGTGGATGAAACTGAGGAATTATACTGCATGCAACAGTAAGAAAGTAGATAAAGAAACAGACAGCACAGTTCATGCAGCGAGAGAGGAGAGATGGAGAGTTCTGCTGGTTGCCTTGAGGAAAAGAGGACACTGACCTGGGAGAGTGAAGGGTGTTTCCACTTCTTTCACTTAAGGCCTCAGCATCAGCTGGAACTCCTGTGAGTTTCACACATTTCTTTTCCTTCTTCAGCTGCATATCCACGGGCAGATTTTTGTGAGGAGAGAGACTGACTATTGGTGTGTGTATAGAAACTGATTTTTCTAATTGCAAGTTGTTATCTTCTAAACTGTTAGGACAGGACTGTGTCTCCTCTTTCTGAGGCAGTAATCGATAAACTTCTCCCCCGACAGCACTGTTGTTGACACATGTATCTTTAGAGGTGGTAATATCCACAGGCAGCACCTCACGCCTCTTTTTCAGTACAGGCACTTCAAATGTCTCTGAGAATAAAAACGAGTGGGGACAAGAAAAAAATCTAAGAGAACAAAGACACAATCAACACAAGAAGCCGGAACTAGTCATAGGTATACCTTTTTCCTTTCTCTTAAAATCATACCATCTCCTCACTGAAATGCATCGTTTGTTTCTCCCTTTTATTCTTTATCATGGAATCTATATAAACTCTCTATTTTAAAGTTTATTTGGCTATATATTTTTCCTTGGGAATTCAATATTTTGACTCTAGGCATGAAGGCTTCAGTGTTCTCTCCTGGTGTTTTGATAAAGGTGGTTCATAAGATCTCAGTGTGGAGATGAAGAGGCAGTGGCAGAGTCCAGGTTTGAATCCTAATCCTTGTATTTGACAGTCATGTCTTTTTAACCTCTCTGAGCTTCATTTTATCTGTAAAATGGGGATTAAAAGCACCCACTTCACTTGGTATTGTGTGTTAGAAGGATGAAATGATGAGAAAGGCCAAACTTTCTGAATATTGGTAATACATGCCTGCTAGCTCTACCTACAAAATATAAGCAGAATCGGGCTACTTTTATGATGGATACTTCCCTAATCCAATCCTATCCTGTCTCATCAAAGACTACTGCAATGCCTTCTATCCTCATGGCCTAATATCATTCTATCTAAGCAGGTCATACACACAGCCACTGAATTAACTGCTCTGATAGCTTTTCCCTATGCCCATTACCAATGTATTTCATTTTCAAAATCAAAATGTTAGTGGAGTCTGAGGAACCCTGGTAGCACAAGGGGTTGCTGTTTTTGCTCTACATTGTTGCTTTTAGACCATGATTTCCCCTTTTCTGGCACTGCCCCTTTGAAACCCACATTATCAGGATTCACTACCCTGCCTCTTGTCTATTTGCTGTGCTCAGTTCAACATGTTTGAAATTCATAATGGATAATTCTTAATCAGGGGAGCCTATCAGAATCATGGAAGAAAAACAAAGAGTAAGAGCAAGAGAAGCCTTTTAAAATTGTGTAAAAACCTTCCAATTTTTGGCAACCTCCCCACTATCGTTGAGAATCATAGCAGTTCACTGAGACAATACGAAGAGAGATCGAGGCATGTGCAGAGTGCAGGGACAAAAACTTGTTGAGAATCCTTAACCTAAAACATGTAACACTCTTTCAGGGAAGGGGTATTGTAGAACCATCACATTCTTACACTCCTTCACACTTGGCCTTTTGTTTTTGAATTTATGTACAGTAAACTTTACTCTCTGTAGTATATAAGATGCAGAGACTGTATGGTTAGGCTACTTTCCAGCTCGGTCATTAGACTTGCTAGATGTTTCCTAATATGTTTCACTGTTCTTTCCTTTTTTCCCCTACTTTTGGGGGAGAATGTGGTCTTGCTATATTGCTCAAGCAAATCTCAAATTCCTGGGCACAATTATCCTCCCGCCTCTGCCTCCCTAAGAGCTGGGATTACAGGCACGAGCCACCACACCTGGCTCACTGTTCTTCTTTAATAAAATAATTCCCAATATTTAGTGAGGAACATGGCCCCTGAGAATCAAGACTGCATTTCTCAGCCTTTCCTGTCGGCAGGTGAGGCTGCATGACTAAATTCTGCTCAACGGGATGGCAGCAGACCAACAAACACAAGAAACCTGAATCCTGATACCATGGAGTGCTTTTCCTGGAAGGCCTCCTCCAGACTTCCATCAGAGGCAGAGATAAAGACCCACCTTCTTAAAAGTCTCCATTACTTTAGATTTTCTAAAAACAGTCCTACCTCGTATAGCTTCCAAACATCAGCTGCTTCAACATAATTAAACTATGAGGTGTGACATAAAATACTGTAATCTTAAAATGGGAAAGTCTCAAATCTCTACTATACAGTATGATGAACGTTGATATCCAAAAAGGATACATGCTATATTCATGCACACCCAGTATCCAGTTCTCTCTGAATTTTTCTACACATTTTACACAATAAATTTGCTTTATTAACTATAGGTATATAACTACAAATGAGTTTGTAAATAGGATTTGCAAAAAAATACAGTAAAAAAAAAAATTTGATATAATTTCTCAGAATTACTCATGATTTAAAAGACAAAAACATATGAGACATATATACCTTCAGGTTCATATTTTAGTTTTAATTCATCTAGTTTAGCTCTCAGTTTCATATTTTCACTTTCTGAAAGCTGGAGGCATCTTTCATTTGCAAAAAGTTTTCGCTCAATATCCAGAGCCCGTTGGCTCTCAAATAAAGCTTTCATTCGCTGTATGGACAATTCACCTTTAGTGCTTTCAATTTCTTTGCTATGATAATAAAAAAAGGAGAACCAACGAGTATTACAACAGCATATAATAAGTGTAGGGGTATAAACATTTCACTGCATATGTGAACTCTTAGTTAAAAATACATTTTTCTGGGGTTAGTAACAAAGAAACAATAAACAATTTAAATAATCTTTAACAATAGTAGTGTTAAATTTAAAAAATACTCATGCAATCTTGAAAGGAAACAGACAAGGAGGAAATACTCTTTCAAATGTATTCACGCATAAATATCTGCACAAAGATATTTTTGTTACCTTTCTTTTTGGAAAATTTCCTTTGGCAACTTCAAAAAACTTTGTAGTCACTGACACCACTATTATAAGCAAGTGACAGGTCCATCTTCCCATCTACTAACCCAGACACTTACTTTAAGTTATCTAGCTTCATCTGAAGTAAATCTGTATAATAGGTGTTATCTTCCAGAGCACCAGAGTCGACTGAAGGCTTAGATTCCATACTTTTATATAAATTCTTAAAAAAGCAAAAATTTGTATTACTTAAAATAAATAACAAATAAAGTTCGTTTATGTTTATTAGTAACAGCACCATCACTTCCTGAATTTATATCCCTTGGTGTGTACTACGCTAAGAACTACCCATTTAACTTATTTGCCTTCTGAAGTAGGTAAAATAATTACCATTCCTCTCTTACAGATAAGGAAACAAGCTCCAAATGCAGAGGAAAGTAAACCAAGAAGAGATGATCTGAACCCAAATCTGACTCCAAGGCCTAGGCTTCTAGCCTTACCTATATGCTCTGGCTTCCTTCCCTCTCCTGGCTTTTAAAATAGAAAAATAAATGCCTGCTGGATTGAATTCTGGCCTTTGTAACAAAACCATAAACTGGAAAAACATGAAAGAAAGATGAGAGCCTTACATTTATATTTGGTGTCCCCCTCTTCTGAGGTTCTTCCCCCCACCCCAGGCAAGAATGTAGTGCAAACTCTTCTGAGACTGATGGAAACTACACATTTCTCTAGTGGGATAAAAAAGGTAAATGTGCTTAAAAACTTGAAACAATTTCAGAGGTTATAAATAAAATTTCTCTGATTTAAGGCCATAATTTTCAAAGTATAGTTCTAAGCCCACTGATGGAACACATAAGGCTGCCAATTTAACCAAATTTGTAGTTCTTTCAACAGTTTTTATAAGACACAGAAATAAAGTTCTGTAAACTTAATTAAGATTTTATGACATACTAATGGCATTTAGAATGCCTAAGAGGTTAGTAACATTTACAAAAATTTGTCATTTATAAACTTTAGTTCATTAGGAGGTTAATGAAGATATCGATGTTCCCTAAGTTAATTTATAAAATCTTAAATTGCATGCAATTTTAATAGAAAGCCAACAAGCTTTTTTTGGTGCTAGACAAGATGTTTGTAAATGAAAACTAACATTCAAAAATAGACAGGAAAACACTGAAAAATAAAAAGTATAGTGAGGAAATAGTCCTACCAGATACACATACTTTAAAGCCTTTATAATTAATAAAACAGTGTGGTACTGACACACACAGAAGCAGACCAATGGCGTGGACAGAAAATTTAGAAACAGACTCAAGTATATATGGAAACCTGATGTATGATAAAGGTGTCAACTCAAATCACTGGGCTCAAGATTGATTTTTTAACAAATGACTCTGGGACAAGTGCCTACTTTTTTACAAGAAGATAAAATTAGATTTATACCTCAAATTACACACAAAAATAAACTTCAATGGGGATCAGATATTTAAATGTAAAAAATGAAACCACACATGTATTAGTAGAAAACATGGGTGAATTCTTACACACACACACACACACACACAAATGCTTACAAATACCATTATCCACTAAAATAAACCAATGTTCCTTTAAGAAATGCTAATCCCAGGGCTGGGGCAGGTGAGCTAGGAAAACCTTGTTGTGCCATAGAGTAAGGGAGTATTCAAGTAAGAGCGCTTCAACGACCAAATCTAGGACAATTTGAGTATCAGAGTAAATAAAGCAAGCACTGGATTATAACTCATAGCATAAAGAATCCATAAGGCTATACTGATATAAATGAATGAATGAATAAGGGAAAAGATTTTTCTTTTCTGTCCCTTTATTAGAATTCCAACTAATAAATATAGAAGTGATGGAATTACCCATTTAGCAATCATCACAGAATTATATTTCAGGCAAGAATCACCAATGGATGTTTAAGTATAAGGAGAAACAGGCATTTACTTAGTCTCAAAGTATCTCCCACAAGATACTTATTAATATTTTAAACTTAAAATACAA
>NW_012115932.1:13561077-13562979 GCF_000951035.1 Colobus angolensis palliatus | reverse complement strand
TTCTGCTACCTCTTATTTGGCTAGCATGACAACCAACAAAATCCGTAAAATTAAAAGGGTCTATGTGCTTGACTTGAGGGGCTACAAGGAAAGGGAACCCTGAATAATCCAAATTTCACTCCACAATAAGCCTCGGTGAAAGAGCAGAGGACTGGCGAGGCAGCGAGTTTCAGCTGAAGTAGGAACCCTAGGGCTATGCTTGGAAAGACATCAGGCCAAGAATAAGAAATAAATACTTTTCTTTCTTCTACTCCATAAAGAAAGATTTAAGTCAAAGCTAGTGAGTAATCATTAAAACAAACAAAAAAATCATTGCTAAATATACTATTACTAAATATTTATTCCAAGCTTTTTAAAGTATAAATGAATCTTTTAATTTCAAAACTGATTTTTTGAAATCATGCAGTTCTAGAAATAACTATATGTACACTCCTTGTAGGAAAAAGAGTTTCTCTGATGTATTCAGACATGTAACGCTGACATAAAATTTGTTTAATAAACCTTTGAAAGTGATAGTTCTATACCTTCATTCTCTGCATCTGTTCCCTGTTAAATACATTTTGCTTCTTTAGTGACTGATACTTGACTTTCATACTGATAAGCTGACGTTCCATTGCTGCCCTTTGATCTTCCACCTACAAAATATTAACATGCTTAATTGTTCTGGTAGTAAAGGAAAATGCCAATTTAGTAGTTAGAATACTTGTAAGTACCTCTGCAAACAAAGAGTTGCCTTTACTATTGGGGTCCAAGGCTTGCTGGAGTGCCTGGTCCAATTGTACCTGAAGATCTTGATTTGCTACACGAGCTTTCTAAATTCAAAAGAAAACAATTTAGGCAATAGATATTAGATTAGCAAAAAAATAAGTTATGATAAATTGGAAAAGATGATGTTACTATAATCATAGTACCTCTAGGGCATTATAGTAAGAAACTGCTTCTTTCTCTCGCTCCTCTTTTTCCTCTTTAAGCCGGTCTACCTGGCGCATTAGGTTAGTAATAAGAAGTTCTAGCTGTTCTTGTCTGTATTGTAGTTCATTCACTTCTTCTTTGAGGGTGGTCTATTTAATAGGAATTGAAAAGGAGGAAATTCTCTTGAATAATCTTTCATTTGGCAGTTGCTCAGTTTATCTCAGCTGTGGTTCACATCCAAAATTAAAACTAAAGAACCAGTCAAAAGTTGTCAGGTACATACTAAAATAATAGAAATTACTATTACTGTTAAATTTTTCACCAAGGAAACAAATGATTTTAGAGACTGCCCTTTTTTCTCTATGAATTGCAGGCTTTAATTTTTAATTAAACTTAGCTTTCAACGAAAAAACTAAGTTCACATGCATTTCAGCTTCCACTGAGCCAACATTTTACACTGGGCTCTTATGATAAAAACCGGGATATGCCTCTAAATTCTTCCAGATGTTTCATTAATTTAAAAGAAAGGCTGCCTTACATAATCATACAATCTAAAGCTATATTATGATTGAAGTCATCCACCTAAAAAAACCCCACTTTTTAATTAGTTAGATGCAAATTAGGTCAAAAAATGTTTCAGCCTTCAAACTAGCTCTTAAGAATTACTACCAAAACATGTAAAAATATGCCAGAAAATAAAAGAGAAAACCCTGAGAAACACATGCCATAAAAATTACCTTCATACTCTTCATTTCTGTCAGCTCAATTTGAAGAGCCAGCATCTCTGAAGACATGCTTTCCTGCACACGTTCAGACATTACACGTAGTTCCTCTGATTTACAAGAGAGGAGTTCCTTCTGATGATCTACCTGGTGCTTCAGCTGCTTTTCACTAAGCCTAGCTTCATCTAATTCCACTTTCAGTTTTTCTATCTAAAGTCAAATAAAAAAAAAAGTCATAAATTGAAAGTTATTTTCTCTCTAAAAAAAA
>NW_012115932.1:13504688-13559712 GCF_000951035.1 Colobus angolensis palliatus | reverse complement strand
GCTGGGAAAGGGGAAACCACTGACCAATCATTTATCTTGCTTTTATGTTTGAAATGGAGCCAGTGTGACATGTTGTTAGACTACGTAGAGTAATTCAGTAACACAGCCTTTGGAATCAGACAGCCTCAGTTCAAATGTAGATGGAGATTTCTAGCTCTTGAATTGTGTCCAATTTACTCAGTCTGTCTAAACACTGGCTCTCTCATCTGGTATATGGAGATAATAATGGTACCTTCCCACAGAATTATTTTAAGAACTGGATCGCATATATTAGTTTATCTTCAGTAAACAAACTACAAAGTGTCATCTGTAATGCATATTAACTAGTAAGAAACTACTGGTCTGTTTTACAGAATTACAAAGCGTACCACTGACTGCAGGGAAGGCTAGGAGACCAGGCTTTCTGCAAGGGGACTGCTGTACTCACTATCAGCAAGAAGGCCATGCTAGTCACTAAACTAAACCTTCACAAATATCCAGCAACCAAAATTAAGTAATTGTATTTAATTAGTAGGATATAATTTATACAAGTCCCTTAGACAAACTCTTGTATCTCAGTGTTCCCACCCCCAAGATTAAGATAATGAAGACTTAGATCTTGGCTATTTTGCAAAGCTGACACTGAAGAAAATCTTTATCATCTAAAGTTTACAGATGGCTGCATAAATATGGAATATTTTGCACTGAAATACACAGATATCCCAACCTTCGTTTTTAGTTCATTCACTTCCTGTCCATGGCTTCTGCTTAGTTGTTCTTCCAATTTCTCCAGGTGCATTTTTTGTTGTTGTTTAATAGCTTCACATTCACAGCTCAAACTTTCTAACATTCGACTCTTGAGTTCAACTTCTCTTTGAAGGGTATATTTTTCTTGTTCATAACTCTGAAAACAGATTCAATTACAATTCAATTACATAAAAATAGCCTAAAGCCATTACATATAATCAGTTTTCAACTTCAATTGTTTCATTCTTATTTCAAGCATTTGCTGCTTTCCAAATAACGAAGACATGTTAAACCTGGAATAACCTTGTAGTTAATCAGTCTTACTAAACCCCTGAGGTGTATTTCCAGACTGTGTTAAACCCATGCAAGGGATAGCTTACTGCTTCTGTGCCCTGTCGAGGAAGTAAAATGTGCTCCATGGTATGTCAACACGTCAAGTAATCTCTGCTAACAACAAAAGAACATTTAACAGCACTTCAGCTTTCCTCATGAGAATTATTAGTTTGATAATGAGATGCTCTGCTTGTAGCTCTGAACACAATGTAGTAGTAGTAAAAAAGTTGAAAAAAAGAAATACTCAATTAGCCTTTACTTTCAGAATGTAGTCACCTGAGAAATGTTCACAAAATTTCTATCAGAATGAATGCAGTGCTGAGACAAAAGGAGTAATTAAAAGGGCTTTTGCTTACTCACAGGGAAGTTCAGACATTAAAAACATTACGAGTATGAACTCCTTCAACAAGCTTTAAAAAATTATAAAATACTCCCCTCCAAACCCTTTTTATTTTAAAGGAAGGCAAAGAGTATTAACTGTTAAACACTGAAATTTGACAAGTTATGACTCAAAATGATTAAGTATAACAGTTTTATTTTCTACTACTAGTGACATTTGTAATCTTTACCTTGCCTTTAAGACTTGGCACTAAGTTCTTGGTTTACAACAGAACTATGTAGAAACACAAAGGTTGCCATCACTAGTTATTTTTACCTGTTACAGATATTTTTTACCTGCCATATTTACAGTGTTGAGATTCAAGTTTATTTTTTTTATTTTTATTTTTTTTTGAGATTCAAGTTTAAATATGTTACTGAGCATTTGCTAAATTACCCAGATTTATTTATTCATTCTTTTAAGAAATAATTGTGTGGCAGGCATTGAGGATACAGTAGTGAACAAGGCATACAAAATTCCCTCTCTCATGGAGTTTATAATCTAGAGATAATTAGCAATGCAGATAATTAAGAGTGAATGAGGGCTGGGCACAGTGACTCATGCCTGTAATCCCAGCACTTCGGCAGGCCGAGGCGGGCAGATTACTTGAAGCCAGGAGTTCAAGATCAGCCTGGCCAACATGGTGAAACTCTGTCTCCACTAAAAATACAAAAATTAGCCGGATGTGGTGGCACACACCTGTAATCCCAGCTACTTGGGAGGCTGAGGCAGGAGAATCTCTTGAACCCAGGAGGGAGAGGATGCAGTGAGCCAAGATTGTGCCACTGCATTCCAGCCTAGGTGACAGAGCAAGACCCTGTCTCAAAAAAGAAAAAAAAAATAGTGAATCAGGGTAACTTTACATTACATAATAAGGGTTGGCCTCTCTGCTGAGGTGACATTCAACTTAACGCTGAAGTTTGAGGACTCAACCCAAGAGCACTGACGGGTAAACAACTCAAAAAAAGGCAATAGCTGGCATAAAGCCCATTAGGGAGGACTAGTATAGTCAAAAATAAGGCAAAGCAGTTTGAGATGATGTCAGAAGGTTGGCAGGGGTCAAGTCACATAGGGATCTACAAACCCAAGGAAAGAGCTCAGATTTTGTTGTAAATGCAATCAGAAGCTGTTGTATAGTTTTTAGCAGGGCTGTGGCATGACCTTTGGTGTACTTTCCATGACCACTTGGACACTGAGTGAAGAACGAATGGCATGAATGGCAACAATGGAAGCAGGCAACCTGGCCAGAAGGCTACAGTACTTGTCTAGGAGCAATGATGGTGATCTGGACTATAGTGCCAGTAGCAAAGATACATGCTTTGTAGTCCAGTTCTTAGAACTTGTTAATGAATGAAATGTGAGAAATAAAGGGAAGATATTGACTAAAAGTTCTAGATTTTTGGTATATAAAGAAACCAAAACTATATATAAATCTTTATATACCAAAGATTTTTGGTGTTCAAGAAACTGAATGCTATTACATTTACTAAATAAGCTAAAGAAAATCATAAAAGAATATTTGGGTAATGGACAGGGAATCTACTCTTCTGTGTTAAGTGTGAGAAGTCTGTTAGTGGGCAGTTGAATACACAAACCTAGACTTCAGAGGAGAACTAAGGGCTTGGTGTAGTGTCATGGGGCACTTAGATGTTTAGAGGTCTGAGCAACAAGCAAGGTCATCTAGGAAGTGTGCAGACAAAGCAAAATCGGGTAGCAAATGTGGCAAAGAGAGTAATGATAACTTTAATGATAACTTGATCTTTCAAACTCTGAATATACTAGGTTGGAAAGAATAATAGGAATTCATTTAGTTCATTCTTTTTTAACAGAGATGGGGCAGGGTGGGAAATAGATCTAAAATCTTCAGAAAAGAATAAATTACTACTACTATTAATTGCTAAACAGGACAAATCTTCAATAGCTAAGCACACTCTTGCAGACAGAGGAGTCCAGAGTCCTACCTCAGTCATGGTCATCATTTCATTACGACATTTATCCAATTGATTCTGTAATTCATTTTGACTCTCCAAAAGTTGTAAACCATACTGTGCAGCTTTTAGTCGCTCTTCTTCAGCCTCTTTGAGCTTGCATCGAAGATTTATGACTATTTCTGTCTCCATGTTCTTTTCCTTTTTTTACCCACCTGTAAATAGAGGAAATAAAACACTTAAGCTTATACAAAAAACTCCATGCAATAATATCAATCATAGAATAAATATATCTACTCAATTCTACTGCTGTATAAAAACATTACAATTTTCTTTCTGACTACTAAGTAGTCAAATTTGCATTCTTGTTCCAACAGCAAGAACTGTTCTAACTATTCTGTTACTGATGTGGGATCAAAAATTAAAGAGTGGAATAGAATACATTTAATTTTGCTTCTAAGCAGTTCACCATCAGAAAACTGTTCAGTTGTTGTATGCTAAACTTCCTTAAATGTTAAGGTAAAGTTGGTCTCATAATTGGACCACTATCCATATAATCAAAATTAAGAGAATAACAAAAAAAGTAATCGAGAAACCTCATAGTAGCAGGTATGGTGGCTCATGCTTGTAATCCCAGCAGCTGGGGAGGATTGCTTGAGGCCAGGAATTTGAGACCAGCCTGAACAACATAGCAAGACTCCATCTCAACCAATCAATCAATCAATAGAAATAAGGTGGGGATGGTGCATGCCCCTGTGGTCCCAGCTACTTGGGAGGCTAAGGAGGGAAAACTGATGGAGTTACAGGCTTCAGTGAGTTATGATCATGCCAAGGACAGAGCAAGACACTGTCTTGAAAAATAATAATAACAATAATACCGCCAGAAAAGGAAGGTCTGCGTACTATAAATAAATAAAATATAAAAAGGCAGCTGTGAATAAGGCTCATAAGGTAAAATAAGGAATTATCATGTCTGTAATTTTTCACAACAGTGTTAACTTCCTGTATATATTAAATCTGCTTTCTTGGAAAGAGATTCACTAGTATTTTTCCAGTTATTCATAAAAGTATGCAAAAATAGAAACCATATCGACAAGAATTAAAGGATGTTGCTTTCATTCCAGATTTATGAACACTTAAACATTATATATGGAAACATTCCACTTTAATCAACCTTACTAATTATCCTTTACTATTTGGTCCCAGCGTCTTAAGCAAGACTCAAACTCACCTTTGCCTTCAAAGGGCACCAGGCCATTACAAATGTTCCCCCATGTCTCAAGTCAATTTAGTCATTCACTGAACAAGTATTTCTTGAATGCCTTATATACTAGGTTCCACTCTGGGCAGTTCAGATTCATTAGGGAACAAAATGGACCAAAAATAAGCTCCTCCTTCATGCAGCTTACATTTCAGGAGGGGAAGATAAACAATAAGTCATAGAATATTAATAAATTAGAAAGGAGAGATGAGAAAAAAAATAGAACAGAGTAAGAATCTGGGAAGAAAAGACAGGTGATGTAACTAGGAGGCGGAAGATGAGAGAATCAGCCATGCAGCTATTTAGGAGAAGAATGTTCCAGCAAGAGGGGAAATCTC
This sequence comes from Colobus angolensis palliatus, assembly GCF_000951035.1. NCBI lineage: Eukaryota > Metazoa > Chordata > Mammalia > Primates > Cercopithecidae > Colobus > Colobus angolensis. The sequence goes on along the minus strand of NW_012115932.1, from coordinate 13,554,747 downwards.
TGAGGCAGGAAGAAGTCCAGGGAGTGAAATCTAAATTTGGGTAAGAGATAGTAGGGAGTGGGTAAATCAGGCCATCATAAGGACTTTGGCTCCTACTCTGGGTGACACGGGAAGTCATTCCAAAGTCTGGAGTAGAGGATCTGATATAATTTAAAAGGATCATTCTGGCTGCTATGTTGACGAGTTAGAAGGGGAACAAGGCTGGAAGCAGAGACCACGTGAAATGGCTCAGACTAGGGTGGTAGCATAGGAGGCTGTTAAGAAATGGCCAGATTGTGAAGATTTTGAAGGTAGGGCCAATGAGATTTTCTGAAAGATATAATGTGGAATGTGTGAAAAAGGGAAAAGTAAAAAATGCCTCCAAGCCTTCTGGCCTGAGCACCTTGTAAAATGGAACTGCCATCAGCTGAAGCACTGATGTAAATCATGTTTTAGAAAGAAAATCAGGAATTCAAGTTTCGAACATGAACTACATCAAGTAGGCAACTGGATATATGATAAGAGGAATCTTGGCTGGAGATGTAAATTTGAGAGTTATCAGTCTGTAGAGGATAAAAATATGTAAAGAGAAATGGACCAAGGATTGAACCCTGTTATGAGGTAGGGAAGAAGACAGCGGAGAATCAGGAGTGACCAGTGAGGTAGAAGGAAAACCAGGAGTATGTGTTTTCCTAGAAGGCAATAAACAGTGTATTAAGGAGGTGCGAGTCATCAATCATGTCAGATGCTGCTGCTAAGGCAATTAAGGTGAGAACAGAGAACTGGCCATTGAATTTGAATTCCTGGAAGTCTCTGGTGACAAGAACAGTTTTGATATACAGGTGGGGGTGAAAGCCTAACTAGAATGTCTTTGAGAGAAAATGGTAGGAGATAAATAAAGATAGCAAGCACAGGTTTGCTGCAAAGGACAACGGATAAATGGAGCACCAGTTGGAGAGGAAGTAGGGACAAGATTTTGTTTATTTTTAAGGTGGAAAAAAATAACAGTGTTTGTAGGCCATAGGATAAATCCAGGAGAGAAGAAAAACTGATGACCTAGAAGACACTGGAGAATTGCTAGTGATGTCCCTGAATAAACAGGATGAGGTTTAATGTAGAGAGACTGGTTTTAATAGAAGCATGGATATTTCATTTAAAGAAAGCAAAGTATATGAGTTCAGATGCTGATATGCAGGTATAGTGGTGGAAGTGTGTGTAAGTAACCTTTTAACTGCTTCAATTTATCAATGAATTAGGAAGCAAGGTCTTTAACTGAGAATGAAGACAAGGGAAGAGATACAGGGTTTTAAGAGAGAAAAAAAGGTGTTCTAGGTAATCCCAGTTTGGCAGTCACTGCTCTAAAATGCAAGACCTTTTCAAAACCTGTACATAATACGGCCAGTCAACTAAATGTTGTACTGTTTACAATAACTTACATTTGTTGAGGATTTACCATTTGCCATGCTAAGTGCTTCAAATATATTATCTCATCTAATTCTCTTGATGAGCCTGAGTTAAGTAAATACTGTCATCTCAACCACCAAAATAAAAATAGGGTTAACCTCAAGACATTCCAGCCAGGCATTATCTAGAGAAGCCAAAAAAAATTTGCTCTCATTTATTCAAAAGATTTGCTGGAATTCTTACTGTGTCAGACATTGTGCTAGTGCTGACAACACAATGGTAACCCAAAACAATATTCCTGTCTTCTTGAATTCTGCAGTCTACTAGCAAAAGACATTAAATCAAGTAATTGAACTATCAAGTTACAAGTATGATAAGCGCAAGAGAGAGATATGTATGCTCCCTGGGCGTGTAACAAGGGGGAGCTGTCCTAATCTGGGGGGCAGTGTGTAGAAGGGAACATGGACAAAAAAAAAAAATTCCTGAGGAGGTAACTTTTCAGCAGAGATCTAATGGATGAGAAAGAGTTAACCTATCAATCTACAAAGAGAGAGAGCCGTGGTTGATTAAAAGCTACAGCTAATGTGTGGCAGACATTGTGCTTGGTGCTTTATATACATTCTTATTCAATCTTCTCAACAAATTCAAGAGGTTGAAGGTATTTCCCTCATTTTATAAATGCAAGCTGAGGCGTAGAAAGTTTAGGTAACTTGCTTAGGGTTACCTGCAAGTTAAGAGGCGAACTGAGATGGGAACTAGAATCTACCTACAAACCCCGATGCTGCAACCATTTTTCTGTCCTGCTTCTCAAAAATACAGCACACACTAAGTATTTAGGAGATAGAAAACTCTGGGAATCAAACTGCCTGAGTTCCAACCCCGCCTCCACTACTCACTGGCTGCATGAACTTTGACAAGTTATTTAATGTCTTGTTTAATCATCTATAAAAACAAGCAAAATAACACCCACCTAATCGGTTATTGAAAAGATTAAATGAGATAACGAAGGAAGAGCAATTAGGGTAGAATCTGAGACACGGCTGGGGCAGTGCTGTCCAGCAGAAATATCATGCGAGCCATGTACGTGATTTTCAACGTTCTAGGAGCCATCAAGTTTTAAAAAGTAAACACAAAGATGAAAAATTAATTTACATATTTAACCAAATACGCTCAAAACATTATCATTTCAACATGTGATCATTATAAAAAGTATTAATGAGATATTACTCTTTGTGCGCTATCTCTGAAATCCAGTGTGTATCTCCCATCTGCACCTTTCTCAGTTCGGACCAGAGGCTACCGTACCGCACAGCGCAGATCCAGTGGCGGTTATCGTTTTGAGGACCCGGCAACCGACACGGCCTTCCATATTTGAGCAGAATCCTTGAGGGCGGCGAGGCGCTCCAACGGAAGATTAGACCGGCTCGGAACCCAGTGTGTAGGACCCCAGGGTTCCGGGGAAGGAGGTGTTTCAGCTAAAGGCCTCGGCCAAGACCCCGAGCCCCGAGCTTTCTTCAGGGCCTATTCGACTCTCCCCACTACCGCTCTCCACACCCACCATCCACCAGGCCCCTTGTCCCTACCTCTCACGCCTGTCCCCTGCTGCCGCAGCCAGCGGCTCCTAATGGGAGCTCAGGGCGTCCACATTCATTCACGACGCTAACTCCAGAGTCGCCAGCCCATTCACTCAGCTAGTTCTCGGGTAAGCGCCAGGGCTTTTTGAATGCAGTTCCCGCGAGAAGTCCCACGTCTCACGAGATGTCCGCCCAAGCCGCGCGTAAAGGAAAAACTATGAGAAACGCCCAACGCAGCGTCCCGCCTCCTCCTACAGCTACTGGCGCGCCGTGGGCTTGGCGCAGGCGCAGACCTGGCTCTTTCACTTACAAGTTGTACCTTGGGCTGGTTTCATGTATGTCTTCTAAGTATACGCTTTTAGTTTCCGTGTTTTGCTGTTTTGTTTGTTGGTTTTTTTTTTTTTTTTTAACGACAGTGCCTTCTAGGGGAACAGTGTCGCTGGGCTGGACGGTGGAGAATCACCTTTGGCACCATCGTGCGATCTCATGCACCCTACCAGTGGTAATACTGGCGTTAACATTTGAGTTCCCACTATGTGCTAAAGTTTACAGATTATCTCAGTTAAGCCCGCAGCCTTATGAGGTAGATATTACTCCTCATTTTTCTACAGAGAAAAACAAAGGCCAAAGAGAAAAAGTGCCTTCTCCGAGTGGTAGAACTAGAATTGAATGCAGTCCAAGCTGTTTGCATGTGTTTTTAATAATAATGTTTTGTAAACTTGATGCCTATTATTCAAAAATTGAAGCAATCAGAAATAATAATAGCTAACATTTAGTGAGCACTGATGAGTCCTAGTAACTGTTATATGAATCATGTCGTTCTTTCGAGCCCATCTTTTCTTGCCTGTTTGAGGACTTGGCTCTAACTGCTCTTTTTGGCATCTTCAGTTTTTTTCTTCTCTATTGGATCTTCCCTATCAGCTCATAAACTTGCTGCAATGATTGCCATAAAATCATTTCATGATTTCAATTTTTAAAATAATCCTCTTTGACCCCAATCAGCAACCACCCGATTTGTTTTCTTCTCTTTATAACAAAATTTCTGGGGGGAAAAAAATCTTTACATCCATTATCTCCGTTTTCTTACCTTTTTTTCTTTTGTTTGTTTTTCCCACTTTAACCAGGATTTGGTCCCAACCAATACTGTGAAGTAGCTCTTGTTAGGTTTACCAGTGATTCCTACCTTGCAAAATTCGGTAGTCAATCTTTAGTTCTCACTTCCGGTGAAATTTGACAGAGTTGCTTGCTCTGGTTGATTTGAGTCTTGATATATTGGGATGCCATACTCTCCTTGCCCGCCTCTTCTCAGTTTCCTTTGCAGACTACAATTTCTGCCTGAGCTAAGCCAGACTCAAAGGGTTGATCTGAGCTTTAAGATTGGCAACAAATTGCTCAGAGTGTAGTCTCACAGATGGATCTGGGGCTCCAATGAACCAGATGCTCATTCATTTGTAATCATGCCTATGTTCTTGGAAAATGAAACAAATACCATTTTCCCTATCGTTTAACAAAGATTCCTTAACTTGGGAGCCAGGAAAAGATTGTTCTAGTTTAGGCCAGTCATGACTGGCTGCAATTAGGTAATCTAAAATTGATCTGAACTTATTTTTTCTCTTTTGTTACAAGAGAAGGTATACCCCATATTATTAATGCTTCTTCCTATCCTATTTTAAAAATATATATTTTAAACTATTAACTGAGTGACCGCAATGTGTTAGGCATAGTGGAGGAATTTAGAGATGTGATAAACTCGACTATTGCCTAGAAGATGCTCGCAATATAGTAGGAGATTTTAAAAAACAAATAGAACTTACAGGGCTGTAAATGCTATACAAGTGGTATGTGCCCCACACTAAAGGAGTTGTGTGAAGGCAGAGGTATATTTTGTCTGAATGTTCCTTTAAAACTTCCCAGTGCATGTGACACTTCAAGCAGGGCCTTGAAGGATGGCAGAGCTAAGGAGGGGTGCATTGTAGGAGAGGGGACAGCATTAGCAAAGTCACAGAGGCTACCCATGTCATAATTAAGGTCATTCTTTAGGGATGGCCTGAATACAGGGCTGCCAATAGCACCACTGGATGCTAGATGTCACAAGTGAAATGAATTCTAGATGGGTTCTACTTTTAAGATAACTTACATGGAACTTCTGATTCACAGTACCAGATGTAGATGTCTGTACTCAGGCAAAGTCTGCATACTATGGCCTAAATACCAAAGGTCAGGAAAAAGCAAAAAACAGCAACCTTGTATCTGTTATTTTCCATTGACAAAAGGAGAGATGGGACTTGGCCTCTTCACACAGTAGTGAATTCACCAAGCATAGGATAGGAGTTTCGATTCTGGGAAACAACACCCCCCTTCCAATTCTGTGCCCCTCAATTACAATTCCTAATATTATAGCTGTCCAGAACTGGGATAGACTCCTGTAGTGAACTTGTCATCATTTCTTCCTCGTGACTGTTCCAGAAGAAACAAGAGGATTAGACTGTTACATGGTATTGAAATCTACATATATTTTGACAGGAACTTATTGAATGATCATTTGTTTTGGGCACTACAGATGAATAGTTTCTGTATTAAACGAACTTAGAGTTTAGTGGAAGAGACATTTACCAAACAATAAACAGTAAATCCTTACTTAGAGGATGACTTAGGCTTTCTTGTTCCTTCACATTATTAAGCAGAGCTGCAAGCTAGTCTTCGTTGGGATCAAGCAAAAACAAGCTCAGGACTCTGAGACACAGAGTCTGCAAATAAGAATGAGATTAAGCTGTAGAGCTCTGTGATTTATAGTATGGTCTGGAATATGAAGTTATGAAAGTTACACTAAAGGTTGTGGTCGCTGAAACTTGGGGGATGGCTGAGATGAAGAAAAAAAGCTTCAAGAGAGAACAGAGGGGTGTGTGCAGGACTTTTGAGATTGTCCTAATCCATGGCACAGGAGGAGAATAAGGATCCAACAAGAAAAACAGGAGCCATATGAGAAGAGATCAGGAAATTGAATTGTCACAACTTCTACTGTGATAATTAGATATCAGAATGAATCATTGTACCAGGCAGGTGGATTTGACTGTTTAATAGTAATAATGGTAATGAAACCCAGTCTGCGATCTCTCCTGCAGCAACAATGTCTAGCACCAGCTTGAACTCTGAGTGAGCCTTATTGCTGTACTATTTTTTCTTTAAATAGGGGAAATCTTCTCTCAGAGAAAGGGTGCACCATCCCAATATGGTAGACATTTATCAGCTAACATCCTAGCATGAATTCCTTCCTCCTATTCCCACCAAGAGAATTCTGATGATTCTTTTGTGTAATTCCTATTTTCTCAATTTTCAGCCATATGAATTCTTTAAAATTGATGCTACCTTTCGTCTCTAGGATAGCCCATCACCCTGGTTACAGTAATTGGTTTGAAGATGTGCATGTGATGGAATCTAAGCCAAAGAGATTTTCCACTGGGATGGCTAGAAAAATGGATTTTGTTAACTGCCTCTGTTACAGTCTGAATTGTGTCCTTACCCCCATCACCACCCTCCCCCCATATTCATATGTTGAAACCCTAATTACCAGTGTGAACTGTATTTGGAGACAGGGCCCTTTAGGTTAAATGAGGTCACAAGGGTGAGTCCTTAATTGATAGGGCTACAGTCCTTATAAGAAGAGGAAGAGACATCAGAGATAGATCCCCTTCCTCTTTATCTCTCCCTCTCTTTCTCCCACTACTCCCAAGTGCACACAGCGAGAAGGAGGCTGTCTGCAACCCAGGGAGAGAGACCTCACCAGAAACCAACCTTAGTCTTGGACTCCCAGCCTCCAGAACTGTGAGAAAATGTCTGTTATTTAAGCCACCCAGTCTGTGGTGTTTTGTTACAGTTGCCTGAGCAGATTAATACACCCTCTGTACTTAAACTTTATAACCCAGAGCTTCCAGCTGCCAACTCAGGATTCATGAAAGACAAATCTGCTTGAAAGAGAGGGAGCAGAGAGTTCTGGTCATGCCATTTGAGCCCTGTATCAAGCTGTCATGAAGCTAGAGCTATCCCTGGACTATTCAGTTTTTGCTCCAACCCCACAGCTTCACTTTGAGTTTTCTGTTTTCTGTTGTTTGCAACATAAAAGGTTTTTTTTTGTTGTTGTTTGTTTGTTTGTTTTTGAGATGGTGTCTTACTCTGTCACCCAAGCTAGAATGCAGTAGTGCGATTTTGGCTCACTACAACCTCTGCCTCCTGGGTTCAAGTGATTCTCCTGCCTCAGCCTCCCAAGTAGCTGGGATTACAAGCGTCCACCACCACGCCTGGCTAATTTTTGTATTTTTAGTAGAAATGGGGTTTCACCATTTTGGCTAGGCTGGTCTCGAACTCCTGACCTCAAATGATCCGCCTGCGTTGGCCTCCCAAAGTGCTGGAATTACAGGCGTGAGCCACTGTGGCCAGCCAACAACGTGACGGGTTTTAACCAATACACATAGTAATACTTGTGTCTCATCTTGAGTAGACTAACCTGTGACGTTTAACCTGTCAAGTTCCCATTCTACATTTAGGCTAAAATGGAAAGTTGCTAATTTCCAGAGACTGGATCTGGCTTCTTTGAGAAAAATGCCTTAGTTGAATGAAAAGAAAGTCTTATTCTAAATAAAGGGGCTTAATGGAGGAAAATAAAGATTCAAACAGCTTACATGGAATCCCTTTCTTCGTTCCACTTCAGACTACCACCACACCACCTCTAAACTAACTTCTTCAGGAGATTTTAGCACCTAAGCCAGTTAGAATTAAGACTGCATGTTTGTATTAGTTACGGTTTTTACTTGCTAAGAAGTGTACTCACTCTGGTTGGTTTAAGATATACATGTATATTAAAAACGAGAGTCCTAACTTTCGCAACCATTTAAAAGACTGTAGCTGTTATGTATTCCTCCTCTCTAGCACCCATTACATATCCCGTATATTTTTTGACAGTCCCTCAACTACTTGGAGGCTCTTTATCCAGTAAAGCAACCCCAAGCTTCACTCTCCAATAAAACATATTCGTAGCCATGATTTAGATTACTCACTATTCTGTTGACCCAAATTTATTTGGCCCAAATCAGAGGGATAGGATAAAACTTGGGGTTTTTTTCTGTCTCTGAGGGCTTGAAACTGTGACACCGTACTTTTCTGTTTGTATCTCAATTCAGTTGAAGGAAATGGTTGCTGATCTCATAATGTTTAGGTTAATGTATTTTATTTCTAGGAAAATCCACTTGGGATTGCCTAGTGCACACGGTAGACATGGAAATTGATCATCAGCATCCCCAGGTAAGCAACTAGATACCCCTATTCAGAACTACCAGCCCAAAACCCACCTCCTGCCTGTTGCCACTAGGTGACAGTCTTTGCAAATATTTTGTTTGAAGGAACCCTCTTTCTGTAACAGAAATTAGATTCTGTTGGGAAACGTTTCTTTGCTAGTTTCAGTTAGATTTGCCAAATGCCCATATTTGTTATAATCTACACTCTTAGTCATTTGAGATCATAGTTATTTCTCATCTGGAACACTCTTTTCCTCTCTTTATTTAGTTCACTCTTCTCATCCTGTTCGCTGGAAAGGTCCTATAACTAATGATTAAGCATACAATACATGTTCTGGAGTCAACATCTGGGTTTAACTGCAGGCTCTGTTACTTCCTAGATGTGTCTACCTTTGACAAGCCACTTGCTCTTTTTAAGTCTCAGTTTCCCCATGCACAAAGTGGCAAAATCAAAGTGTCTAATTCAATAGATAATCGCTAACACTTCTAAAGCTCCTTTAGCATAATGTCGGTAAATGGGAGCTGTTATTATTAAGAGCTCTGTCTTAGCTTAAATGTCACTCCCTCCAGGATTCTTTTACTGAGTCCCTAGTCTAGGGCATGTCCCCTGTGCTTCTCCTTCTGGCCACTTATAATAGCTTGTAGTAATTTGTGTAATTTATGTCTGCCTCCCTCGCTAAGCTGTATCTCCCAGCAAGTACCATAGTGCCTGAAACATGCCGAGGGCTAAAGTTAAGTTTGATGAATGAATGAAAAAATGCATACTCAAATCACTAGTATCAAATGAAATTCATTGATTTAAGTGGGAAATTTATGAACTCTTTTATATCTGTTAGAGATCAAAGTAACTTGTAGAGGAATTGTTACTTTCTGAGTGAAAAGTGCTGAGCATTTATTAATCAGTTTACATGAAATCAATGAAATGTTCCTGAGTATACCAGTATACCAAATAACTAGTTTGGGGTATTGCTTCATTCACTTATGACAATGTAGGTGTTCCTCACTTGAACCAATTTTTTTCACCAAGAATTTATTTATTGATGTACTTTCTGTAATTCAAGCATTTTTAAATGTACTTGGGAATGTGGTATGTAAAATAATTGAAGAGGCCTCAAAAGTAAAGAATTCTTGGCTGAAGTAAATGTTCACTTTTGTGTAAATACTCAATTTCATGTATTAAGTTATCTTAAAGCAAGAGCTACCCTTCATGAGCTTAAAGCTTTAAAACATATATTTGCTAATATTTTATCATGTCATAGACAGATTTTATGCATATTCTTCAAAACAAATCTGGCCCATGTTGTCCTATTAATATTTCAAACTAGAAAATATTGAAAACATTGGATAATTTCAGGAATCTTTAAAGTCATTTAGTTATGAAATGATCAACTGAGCAAGTAAGAAAGTTCAAAAGTAGTCACAAGAAATGTTAGATGTTTGTTTTTAAAAAATAGTTTTATGTTTCCAAAGTTTTCTCAAAATATGAAGAATGAGAAGGTTTTGTGGCCTTGAAATACCCTAGACAGACAGCAAAATCTCCTTTTCTTCCTACCATGGTGATAAATAAAACTTGAAGTGGCCCTGACAGTAGATGTGTTTCTTTCTTTGTCTTAATCATTGCTTTTCTGGCCTGTTTACTTCTCCACTGCCTGGCAAGATGCTGGGGCTCTGGCTTCATCACAAATGAATCCCATCAACTCACCCATGACATACTACACACTACTAGCAGTATTTGGCCACGTTTGATAAATTGTTTAGTTGTGTGAAATACTTCCCTAAACTGAAGTTCTGGAACTCATCAGGTGTCTTCTCTGACAATCACATCTTTCTTTGGCTCTCAGATTACCCAAGCAGCTGGGGTAAAGCCCATATCCTCCCACAAAGCATGCTTCTTTGGAAATTTGTATCTATTGGCTTTGGCACTCAAGTAATGTTCTTGCATTCTCTGTCAAGTCAGGAATGAATAATCTCTTGAGGGTGAGTAACCTTTTAAATGTTGGAGGACTCACAGTTCCAGGGATCAGTGTGCATTTAGCAATTTGTAAGAAAGGTCAGCATCCCTTATGACCACATTTGTGTTAGCAAGGCACAGATTCTTCTTCTCCTTCTTTGACTTAGTCTGAAGGTTGACATCACACTCTTCTCATGTCAATCTATCAGTTTGTGCAATCTTGATATACAAATGAAGTATGACTTCTGAGTTTCATGGGTGTATAATCATTATCATTATATATGATTGAAAGCAGGCAGTTATAGAAGGGTCTTAGGTGACTGTCATTCTCCCATCTATAAAACTCCTGGCAAAGGGATTAATACACATCCTATAAACAGAGCCAGAGTTAAGTTCCTGAAAACAACATCCCATTAATAAGGTTTAAATCTTGAAGTCAACATGGGAAAAATAGGCTTAAAAAGTAACACCTAATTTGTTTTTCAATATGGTTGGAAGGTCAGATTTCATTCCTACTCCCACGAAAGTAATTAGAGCTGCTCTCATCTTAAGAAACAGAGGTATATTAGGGTCACACAGTGTTTTCCACTCTTTGTTCTGTATTAGAAACGCCTGAGGAACTTTTACAACTCCTGATGCCCAGGCTGTGCCTAGCACTAATGAAACCGGCATGTCCGGGGTGGGTGCCAGGTGTCAGTGATTTTCAAAACTCCTTGGGTGAATCCAATGTGCAGCAAAGTTTAGGAATCTTGAGTTGAAGCAATCATACATTCTCTACCACACTTCAGCTTTTCTTCATTGCCTCTTTAGCTCAGTGCAGCTTAACCTGACTGCTCTTTAGAATCAAGGAGCATCTTTAAAAAATTCCATTCTGATTCATTAGGTCTAGGGCAGGGTGTACGCATCAGAAACATTCAGCTTTCCCATGTGACTCTAGCATGCAGCCAAGGTGTAGAATCTCTGGACCAGCAGATCACAGAAAGAGGCACATAAGGTGGATCTTTTGGCATTTTTCTGGCAGTTAAGAGCTTCATACATTTTAAAAATTCCTCTTCACTAGCTTTATTGAATGAATTTTCTTCTTCAAATCACTAGGCTGTAAAGTCCAACCATCTTTCTGAATCTGTTCGTAGCAGGGTTACCTGATAAAATACAGGATACCCAGTTAAATTTGATTTCCACTAAATGAATATTTTTAGTATAAGTATGCCTATGTGATATTTGGTATTATAATAAAAAGTATTTACTGTTATTTGAAATTCAAATTTAACTTGTACCCTGCAATTTTATTTGCTACATCTGGCAACACTAATGGCGGGAGAGCATGGCTTATTCTTGGGAAAGTCAGCAGCTGAATTCGAGTAGAGCAGAGCACCATCCCTTGAAACTTCAGGGTTTGTGGCCTTTTAGCACTTACTTTCTTGCTGCGAAGGTGGTAAATAAAGAGCCACCAGCAGTTTGGGAATTAAAAACTCCTAAAATCCCCCAGTGAGCCAAGAAGACCGAGGAGGTTTACTGTGCAAGAACTAGGATGTGGAAAAAGGTGAAGACCTGAATCTTGAGTATAGGTTTTGGTTCCAGGAACCCCAGCTCTGTACTCTCTAAGGGATCACTATTTTGCCACTTTGAACTTTTTTGATGATTTCAAGTGCCTCAGACTTGCTTCCATACTCCCCAACCCCTTTCACATTTTTTTACACGTTATTATTTCTTCTTAATCTCTCTGAATATCAGATGCTTGCTGCCTTGGCTGAAATTGAGATAGTTTCCAGGTGGAACTGCTCTCATAACTCAATGAGTCTGAACTAATGGAAACTTTGGAAGTCCTTTGCAGTGTTGTAAGCACCCCCTAATCTCAGGAGGCTTCCCAAGCAGTCTGGATACTTTTCTGCCTCAGTCTCTAAGGACTGTTCACTACTAGCTGATTCCTGAAATTTCCTTCCTTCCCTCCATCCCAAATAGACCTTGGACTGTAAATAAAAGTCGTGGGTGGGTGTATTTCTTAGCCAACAGCAGGTTCTCTGCAAAGGGAAAAGGAGTGAGATTTCACGATGATTCCCTGAAAGCAGGTGTTATAATGATTTTACCAAATTGGAGCCTGACATTTTGATGAATAACTCTTGAGAACCCCTTATAATTTCCTCCATGGAGGAGATAGGCAAACAGGTAATATGTCAAATCCCCCTTTGCTGGTCCAAGTTTACTAATGGACGGAGGTGAAACAGGTGAAGCACATTAACTTTTAACCTGTTAACATTGATTGTTTTCACTAAGCATTAGGTACTCAAGAGAGAAATACACACTGGCAGAAAGGAGACAAGACAAAGGGTGATAGGAAGGGGCTGGAAACTGGCCTGCATCTCGGAACATATTTGCAAGCCAGCTGGGCCCACTTTGCACAGATGTTTTTATAGGAACAAGAAGGAGGGAAAAGTGTGCTAGTGTTGGGTGCATTAGCACAGCAATGGAATATCTATGTTAGCATTTTTCCTTCTCACTGTGGCTGGATGAGGGTGGGGGCTTGGTCAGAGGCTTGGGGATAATTCTATTGCTCAACCTAAATTCAAGGAAATTATATACATTGACAATAAGGCTTTTTACCAAGTTCATTTAAAAATGGTTAGTTTGTATTATTTGGATGTCAACTCTGAAATGCAAAGAGTTGCATGTTTATTTGCCTGTGGATAAAACAATCCAATCATCATTAGCTATTTGGAGAAAATATATTCAGAATTTATCTCCTTAGGCATAAAAGTTGTGGTGGTTTTATTACAATATAGGTTTACTCTTCCCCTCCACAGATAATTGGTTTGGTCTTCCACTGTTTGGTGCTTCAGTTGCATGTCTATGTGATTAAGTGATTAAGGAGCTTGTCTGTAAGAAGGTTGCTTCTCTGTCTCTCTTCTTCCAGAAAATGGAAGAAGTCAGTTTTTTTCTGTATAATTTGTAGGTTTGCAAATTAGTGGCCCACCATTGTACTGTTTGGCCCACACACAGTGCAGAAGAAAAGAAAATATTTGATTTAAAGTTAGAAACTTGGGAATTTACACACACACACACACAAACAGACGCACACACACACACACACAATGTGGATCTCCAGCGTATTTTGAAAAATCAGATTTGGCTATTTTGTGCCCATACTTCTCATGTCAACAGTCCACCAGTTCCTTGGATCTTATACTGGGTATGCTTTTTCCAGTTCACCAAGGCCTGTCACTTTATCATTGGGTTTTCTCAAAAGGGCCAGATATAAGGAGACATTTATATAGCCTGTGTGTATGATTCCTGTATGCCTTTGAATTTGCCATCCATGCCATTAGGCAACATTCAATTATATTATCACTCCAATGTCCTCCAACCTGATTCTAGGATTCTTCTCCTTTATACAAATGAAGTTCTTAATATTGCAATAGACTATCTGATACTCTGCTTGAGGAAAAATTTGACTGTGTGGTAGCTCTAAAAGTCATTTTTGTTATATTTCAATTTCGTCTGCTTAGCGTATGAATAAATTTATGACTAACATAATAACTCTTAAGTTGGTTTACTTCTTTGTGTTCTCAGTGATGAAGAATTAAAGTATCATCTGGATAAGCTCATCTATAAATGAAAAATAGAATTAGTAATTTGAATATTTAGAAGTGATTGCCTATACAGGTAAAATATAGCAAAGAGGTGCTTAACTTTGACTCTGCTTCAGCTGATGTCAGACAACTTTAACGGTAGAAAGGACCTTAGGAATAAAATCTGGCCCCTTCATTCTGCAGATAAAACTGAACTTAAGAGAGGTAAAGTGATTTATTCTTTTTTTGTTTTTGAAACAGTCTTGCTCTGTCACCCAGGCTGGAGTACAGTGGTGTGATCTCGGGTCACTGCAACCTCTGCCTCTTGAGTTCAAGAGATTCTCCTGCTTCAGCCTCCTGAGTAGTTGGGATTGCAGGTGCCTGCCACCACGCCTGGCTAATTTTTGTATTTTAAGTAGAGAAGGGGTTTCACAATGTTGGCCAGGCTGGTCTTGAACTTCTGACCTCAAGTGATCCACCCGCCTCGGCCTCCCAAAGTGCTGGGATTACCGTGCCCAGCCAAGTGATTTATTCTTGGTCACACTATGGGTTAGTGTCAGAACTGGGGCCCAAATGATATCTCTTTTGACTTTAACCAAGGCTCATTGTATTTTAATTACCCTTAATTGCCGGTAATTACGTAGATACTGGTTTAGGTTTATTTCTTAGTGTTCAGTGTTGTTTATTGTTTATTACAATAAGCATTATTTACAATGAAAATTATATTGCCATAATTCTATATTTATAAGTATCAGAATTGTGATGAAATTCTAAATTATTTCAAAGGCACTTTTCTTGAAAATATGAAGATGGCCCTTAATAATGAAAAATTTATAATTTATATTTTGAGAAAGGCTTCCAGACAACAGGCAATGCTAACAGTAGTCATCTTTGCATGTCTTTAGATGGCTTCCTCTGCTTCTTTGCTTTTATTATCTGTATGTACACGTTTCCCATAATGAATCTGCATCACTTGTAGAATTACTGGAATTTTTAAGCAGCTATGCAAAGGAAACAAAAGCAAATCCAGTCTGATAAAGACATGAAGTATTTGTATGAAATTAAAATGTTCTCACACCTCATTCATTCCTATGAGTGGGATATAAAGACCGTTTCCTGTGACTCAAATATGCACACTCAAAGAGAAAAGATTTGACACTTTCCCATAGTGAGAGAAAAATGTCTGGTGGCCGTGATTGCAAGGGTGCATGTGCTGAGAGCTGTGACCTAGAGTGCATTCCAGGCTGAGTAGCACCAACTTTTAAGATTAAAAACCCAGCAGTTCCAACTCTCTTAACTATGATCCCTTCGTAGTATCTGGCTAACCAACCTCGCCCGTTATTCTCGTATAGACTTTTGGTTTCCCTGAAATTCTGAAAGCTAAGGAGAATTCAAATTCTGATTTACCTTAGCCTAGTTTCAGGGAACTTAAAGACAGGAAAGTTAGCACCCGCAATCCAGCCTCCCTCCCAAAGGCGACAGCTGTGTGGTTTCCAGGGGAAGAGTTTACTTGGATAGGGAGAGAAAATGCTTCTTGATAAATCATGTGTTTTTATGACTCCTGTTTCTGGGAAACCTGATACGTACAATGCACCTACACAGTTGAAACTTGACCTCTATTACTGCTTTATGTGTGATTGTGATTGTGATTGAGTTTGAAACCTGAGTGATTAAGGAGCTTGTCTGTAAGAAGGTTGTTCTCTGTCTGTCTTACTCTTTTTTTCTTTTCTTTCCCTCTGTCTCTCCTTCCATATTTTTATATAATGTTAAATTTTGTAATCAGCTGATTCTACTTTCTCATGCTCCTTAATTTTGATTTCTTAGAAAGATGAAGCATTGGAAAGCACTGCATAGCTCCATGGTATCAATCAGTTAATGTCTTCAGTCCTTTAATGTCCTCTCTGCACAGCTGGGATGCTTGAGAGAAGACTGTTGACAAGTCTTGTATGTGTGGAAGACACCATGTTACTTACTTTCCCTTTATCATGGAAGGAACACAAGCCCATCTTACAAAAAGATACCTAGGACCCCGGAAGAACAATTTTTATTCTGAATCTCAATAAAATATTCTGTCACATTTCTTTGTATCAGTAACTCTTGGAGTGAATGTTCTCTTTTTAAGTTTTGGTATGTTTCTAAATAAGTCATAAATCCATTCACACATACACACACAAACACATACACCTCTACTCTGCATCTATAGACCTCTCCATTGCAGTTGGGATGTGGTGTTGCTGCTGATGGGGTTGGACAAAAGATCCTTTCACGCAATGCCTAGTGCTATTTTGTATGACATGGGAGTGAAATCCCTCCACTCCAATTTTCCTGCCAAGTATTTTGGTACATTGTCTCTCTTACTTCCTCAGAGTCTGGAGTAGCAAGCTACAGCCTCAGGCTGGAGTGGCTGAGGCTCTAACACATAGACAGGAGAGCATTTAGGAGTAGCACAGAGTATCTTCACTCTGAAGGAAGAGTAATTGAAAAATCCCAAGCTGCTCCAGTTGGTTCTTAGGTCATTCCTGGAAACAAACTTTAATAGCCCCAACTCCCACTTCGTGAGTCTTCTTGCTTTTCCTCCTACAATGATGATTCTCGCCCCGCAATTCTCACCCTGAACTAAAACGTGCTTACACTTGCAGATGTTGGTACAGACAGTTCCAAAGGAGAGCTTTACAACAAGATTTAGCCTCTTTGGAGAGTCTTAAAAATCATTTTTCAAATAGTTGTTCATTTAAAATGCTACTTACGTTGTAGAACAAGTGAACCTTTCAGATTGCCTTACAGTTTATAAAGCACTTACAGATATATATTTAGTCAAAGAAAATAGAGGTGTTCCCCCTATGGGAAATGGGCTGTGCCATTAGTCAGATCCTTATTGAGTGTGGGGTGTTAATGCGCAATGTGCAGATTTGGGAAGGGAAATTCAGACAGATAGTATACCGAAGGAAAATAACCTGGGAGCACCAGCTCTGAAAGTCCCGGCCTAGCACTGTGGAGTGGGAAGTCCTGCTGCTGGAACCACATAGAGCTTGATTCTAGTCTCAGCTTTGCTTCTTCACAGAGTGGAGGCTTTGAAGCCACATTTCTTGGATCCAAATCAGGCTTTCACTACTTATTTTGTAAACTTGGGCGGCTTTCTGGTGTTTCTTATCTTAGGAATGGAGACAATAATGCCACCTGATGCATAGTATTGTGAGGACTAAATGAGATATGATATACAGTGTTGCAAAGGTGCTGGTGCATTATATGTCTTCAGTAAATATTAGCTGTTATTCTATGAGTGATCTTAGCAATGACCAGTCACATGACTGCCTCCTATTCAATGTCCACACATGTAAAAGGGAAAAAGATAATTGTTACAAGGATTCATAAAGGGCATGTGTTTTGTTAATTTAATTTTAACCTTTTAATTTAAAAAATTACAAATACATGCAAAAGTAAAAAGACTAATGTAAATAACCCTCATGTGCCCATCATCAAGCTTCAATGCTGATCACTTTTTGCCATTTTTCTTTCAATTATTTTCCCACCAGTTTTTGTTTCTGAGATGTTTTCAAGCAAATCACAGATAGCATATTATTTTAACTGTAAATTCTTCAGCATGTAGGTGTGGAAGATTGTTTTCAAGATGGCCACAGTGATTCTTCCATGAGCAGCCCCTTTGCAGTGTGACTTTGCAGCTCATCCCATGAGGAAGTAGTCTGTTTCTCAACACCCTGGAATCTGCGCTGGCCCTGTCACGCACCTTGACTAATGAATGTGGCAAAAATAATGTTATCAGATTCTAAACCCATGCCTTGTAATTCCTAGGCAAAAGAATCATCTAGCTGAACCTAATCCATGTTGCTGACATTACCAATTCATAAGTAAATAACACCACAAAGTTTTGAGTGGTTTACCATGCACTGACAGCTACCTAATATAGTAATGTGTTTTTAAAAATTCCTAACACAGATCTTCATATATAACGAACATGAAACTTTTAGCTTCCTGTCCAAAGGACAGAACTCACAAGGCATGAGACATTTTATAACCCTGAGAGTGAGTGTCAGTAGCTGGGGTTTGTGTGGAAGTAGTATTCCATGACATTCATTCTAACCAAGAACCTTCTGTGGCTGAATTATATATTCCAGCTCAAGATCTAAAGGATACTGATCCTTGCTCTAAGATGATAGTTCGTAAGCTTTACTGGTCTCCTTTGAGAATCTGATGAAATCGGTAAGAATTCTTCACAGAAAAAAAAAATGTACTTGTACACAGCCTTGTTGCTACACACACACACACACAAATCTCTATCTACCTATAGATAATATGTGTGTGTGTGTGTGTGTGTGTGTGTGTGTGTGAGAGAGAGAGAGAGAGAGAGAGAGAGAGAGAGAGATGAGAGAGAGAGAGAGACAGACAGAGAGAAGCTTGCTTACATCATAGGGTTTGTGGACCAGCCAGTGCATGGATACCAGTTAAGAAACTATGCTGGGTGCTGTGGCTCAAGCCTATAATCCCAGCTACTTGGGAGGCTGAGGTGGGGGGATCACTTGAACCCAGGAGTTCAAGACCAGCCTGAGCAACATAACAAGACCCCTTTTCTTAAAAGAAATTTTTTTAATTGGCTGGGTGTGGTAGTGCATGCTTGTAGTCCCAGCTACTTAGGAGGCTGAGGCAGGAGGATTGCTTGGGTCCAGGAGTTCAAGGCTGCAGTTAGCTATGATTGTGGCACTGCACTCCATGTACTCAAGCCTGGGCCACAGAGCAAGACCCTGTCTCTTAAAAAAAGAAGAAGGAGAAGAGAAGGAGGAGGAGGAAGAAAGAAGCAGCAGAAGAAGAATAGGAAGAAGTAGAAAGAAGAGGAAGTACAAGGAGGAGGAGAAGAAGGAAGAAAGAAGAAGAAAGAAAGAAGCAGTAGGAGGAGGAGGAGAAGAAGAAAGACGGAAGAAGAAGAAAGAAGGAAGAAGAAGGGGAAGAGGGGAGGAGGAGGGGAGGAAAGGGAAGGAGAATAAACTCTAGTCTTACTTGAACAGACTTCTACTTGTATACCCAAAACTGCATAGTCAACTCTAACTGCCAGATAATCTGTTTGCCAGATTTCCACTGCTGTTGCTGTTGCAGCTACTTCTGAAAGAGGAGTAACTGTGGTATGGGTTTCTGGCTGCGTTTTAGGTTTAGGGTCTAAAAGCTCCTTGACCAGTGCTTGGTTTAGCCAGATTTGTTTCAGAGTCTTTTGAAGCTCTGGGTTCATTCTTCCACCTCCCACTCCTTGACCCTCATTTAACCCAAGCATTGAGCAATATAATGCTCAGGAAGTTAGTTGGCAGCTCCCAGCAGGACCTCCACAGCTATACCTTACCATGCTGCTGGCGCTGTCTGATGTGCTGGATGCTTCCACCATGTCTTGGCCTGTGTGTTTCTTGAAGATTTCAGTTGATAATTTATTGGGCGTAGATAGACTGTAAATATTGCCTTGGTTCATATTTTATCACTGCTTGATTGCTGTCTAGGCTATTTATTTACCACGCATTAGTTTGTTCATGGTCCTATTGATGGAGAAGGCTAGCCCTTTGGCCACTGAGTCCATCCTTTGCTAATACCCCATAGGGCCAGAAGTCCCCAGGAACAGGTGAGGATGGAAGAAAGCAAGGATATGTTGAGGACAAGACAGCCAGCCCCAAACTCAGGTGAACTGAGAAGTTGGAATGCCTCTAAGATTGATATTAAGGTAACTTTATTGTTCAAAAAAGAGACAAATGAAAGTTATAGATTATTAATAAACCTACAGAAGTACTCACCCCACATCACTGTCTTTCCCCTTATTTTGCTTTAGTCTTTGTAATAGCACTTACCACCTTGCATAATAATGCACGTTTTTTGTTGTTGTTTGACTTCCTCCATTATAATGTAAGCCCCATTAGACCATGGGGTTAATTCACTGTTCCATCTCCAGAACAGTGGCTGGCACATTGTAGGTGCTCCGTAATTATTTTAATTACTCTTTGAACAAATGGATGAACAACTGAATGAACTGTTGTTACTAAATGGATATTTTCCAAAAAATTTTTTTTTTTTCAAAATTGGTGCATGTAAGAATCTCCTAGAAAGGGCCTTTACAAGATGCAGATATCTGGTATATATCTTTAGAGACTCTCATCTTTAGTATCTGGAGGATTGAATTCCAGAATCAGATATTTAAGCTCTTCGAGTGATGCCAAGGCAAGTGGTCCTAGGAAAATATTTTGAAAAAGTTGACTTATGTGATTTATACCCCCACAAAGATGTGTACCAGGAATACTTAGCAAAACAGTAGAGTCTCATTTTTTCTCCTTGCCAATTCAGGACATGTCAAAATAATAAGTCAAATATAATCAAAATAAAAGATAATCAAATAGGTAACTCGGTAACTCATTCTCATTTGAAATAGCTTTCTTCTGTTTTTTTTCCCCACATATTTTTGCTATTTCCTTTTCATAGATTTTTCTAAACAGATGCACATCTCACAAAAGCTGAAAATTCCTCTTAACCAGCTATTTCTTTCAAATTGAGAAAAAATTGGTAGCAGTCATTGAGAATGCAAAAAGAAATGTTTGAAATATTGTCAGACTCTCTTTTGCTTTTGGGCTCTTTAATTTAAAGGGCATCTAGGTCACCTAACCCCTACAACCAAAAATCCATTAAGCCTCTAAGGACACAATCAAATGATTCACTAGAAATATGAATGATTTGCTGGGTACGGTGGCTCATGCCTGTAATCCCAGCACTTTGGGAAGTTGAGGCGGGTGGATCACCTGAGGTCAGGAGTTTGAGACCAGCCTGGCCAACATGGTGAAACCTCATCTCTACTAAAAATACAAAAAAAAATAGCCAGGCTTGGTGGCACATGCCTGTTATCCCAGCTACTTGGGAGGCTGAGGCAGGAGAATCTCTTGAACCTGGGAGGCAGAGGTCGTAGTGAGCCAAGACTGCACCATTGTATTCCAGCCTGGGCAACAAGAACCAAACTCCGTCTCAATATATATATGAATGATTAAAAAACACTTAGAAAATTTTAAGTCTTTTTACATATTAAAGAAACATGAATTAAAAGAGTAATAACAATTCTCACTGCTGGTTTGGAAAAAATTAATATATAGAATGGGAAAACAGACCTTCCTTTACCCAAAAACAATCACTTCCTACATGGCTTGGAACAAACTTTCCAAAGAGCAGCTTGGAAATAAGTGTCAAAATTTTAAGTGTGGATATCCTTTGGCCCAGCAATTATATTTGAGGGAATGTATCCTTAGGACATTATTTGACCAAGATGTATTTTCAAGGATATTAATGGATGGGCCATTTATTAAATCAAATATTTTGAGATAATTTGAATGTCTACCAATTCAGGATTAATAAAATTAGTTGACATATTTCCATACAATAAAACTGGCTGACATTTATTGAGCACTATTATTTGCCTGTCAATCTACTAAGTGTATTACAGGGATTAACTAGCTTAATTTTCACAACAATCCTCTACATAGATAGTATTATTATCTCATCTTAAATATGACAAAATTGAACCACAAAGAAGTTATGCAGCTGGTAAGTGGTCACGTTGGGGTGACACCCAGACAGTCTGGGGTGATCTGTGTTCTTAACACTGATATTTCATAATGGGATATAACACAGCAACCATATGCAGAGGGAATGAGGATATATTCAGTAGATGAAAGCAGATTTCAGGAGAACTTAGCATAGTTACAGAAAGAACAGAGTGGAGAAAGGAAGAAAATATGTGGAACGCTTACAAAAAATGTTTTAATGGGAATATACCAAATATGTTATGTAGGGAGTTACTTTTAGATGACTTTCACTTTCTTTTTAGAATTCCCTACAATAAAAATTCTTGTTAAATAAGCTTATATTTCTTTTACAATTAGAAAATATGTTTTTTAAAAATCAGCCAACTGCTGGCCTTAATGTATTTTGGCAAACATTGAGGCGGTCTTTCCTGTTTGAATCAATTGGTATTGTTTTTTCCTGCTAACATTTCCTATAAGCCAGTGCCTTCAAAAATCTCAGTTACTCAATAGTTTAATGTTGGCTCTATGTCCATATTTTGGTGAAACCCTAGATAACTATCCTGGGAGTTGTAATTAAGGAGATGTGTAGGAATATGAAGATATAATACAGAAATTATTGTGGTAGACATGGTTGCTTGGCTGACCCAGAAACCATTGAAAAGACTGAGATTTCCACAATTCAGGCTGAAGAAGCAAAGTCATAGGCACTTTGGACCTAGAGTTGGTCATGTAACACATGAAACCAAAGGAGTTGGCTGCTGCAGGAGCTTCTATAAAATACTTTTTTTTTTTTCCCAAATAGAAAGATAAACCTGGATGGCATGCCTCCTGCCTCTACTAATCTTCCAGCTCTTCAGTCAGTCATGAGGATATGATTTTTGCAGTTGTGGCAGCCAGTTTGGGAACTTGGGGTGACAAAATAAGGGAAAGATCAAGGGATATGCAAGGGATATGCTGACCCTAACGTTGTGATGCTGCTGAGCGAAAGCCAGCTAAAGTCTGCCTCCAGGCTTCTTGTTATGAGAGAAAAAGAAAGCCTTATTTGTTGAGCCAGTTTACTTTTTCATTAGTTGCAGCCATACATATTCCCAATGGATACAGTGCTCAAAATGCTCAGATATCATTCTTTCTTGAATTTCAGCAAATGTTTTATATCTTCCCTTGAAAAGAAATATCATTTGAATCATTTTTAGGAAATCTAAAAGACTAAAATTCAAATTTAGAGTTCATCCGGTTAACTTTCTTTTTTGACATGCAAAAATCAGTATTTAGGGAGAATAAAGGATTGCCACAGGGTTATAAGACTAGTGGTTATTTTCTTTTCTGAACAGCAGAATTTTGCATGAGGACACCTTCAGGTGGCTATTTGTGTTGTCTACAAGTCATAAGCCATAAGAGTTATGGTATATGACATACAAGATGATAGATAAGAACATTTTACAGCATCTCAATAGATAAATTTACTGACAAGAAATATGTCTGCTCCTTACCCTGAGCATGGGAACTGCTGGCTGATGGATTCACAGAAGATATGACTGTAAGAATGCTTGCCTGGGTGTCCTGGTAGCTGTTCTTCATCATAAGCACTTAAGGAGTCATTTTGTTGGATGATTTTGGTCACTGATAGAGGCTGAGATATGCAAGCCGATGGCCGTCGACAAAGCAATGACCTCATCATTTTTGTCTAAAAGACCAGCTCAATCCCTGCTGGAACATCTTTTTGGGATTTCTGTATCACTTATAGCTAACGTGTCTAGCTTTGCCACTTACATTTCTAAAATGTCATTTTAGAATGAAGCTTAAAAAGAAAGTGGGAGGAAGCTGAGGGTATAATATAGAACCCTGTCCACCAGTTGTGTATTCTAATCAGTTCATTTAAATGTGTGTGAAGGAGCCACATCACAAAATGACCTGAAAAATCAGACCATAGAGCTATATCCTAAACACTTGTGATTCAAGTCTCAGCTCATACGTAACCTTCAATGGCGCATTCCCTGATCCCTCGATCTGATGCAGTCCCACATTTGCCCTATGACATCACTCCATTTTCGTTTCTTGTTGGCTTTTACCACCACCTGACGATTATTTTATCGATTCTGTTCTTTGTTCATTGTCTTTCTCCCCTCTAGCACTTGAGAGGTAGCAGGACTCCCTTTGTCTTGCTTGCTGTAGCATTCTGAGTGAAGATGTCAGGCCTCAGACTAGAAGTTCCATAAATGTTTGTGGAATGTACAAAAGATGAGCATGATACTCTCTGTGACAATTTTGGCTACTTAGTCAGGTGACTACGTTGTCTTTTAAGGGTGGGAGGGATGATAGATTACCTCTCCTCATTTTCATTGGTATGTCAGTCAAGCACTTATGCTCCTTAGTCCGAAGAGTTACAATATAAATATGTAAAAAAAAAAATGTGGGAATGATTAGAACTGGCACATGCCTCAGTCACAATCAAATTCATATTTGTGTATGTGCATGTATGTGTGTGTGTGTATGTACATATACAGGTCAGGTTTATTTGTTTTTGCCTGAGTGGCCAGTGGTCTTGGTTACTGAGAAAAAGATAGATGTTTAAATTATACCAGCATTATATAGGTATTTTCACATTTCACTGAATAATATGTTATACAGATATTTTCACAACTTACAATCGATCCTGTGCTCTGTGCATGCATATGAATTGATCGGTGAACCCAATATAAAATGCACTGGAAATAAGGCAAGCGCTAGCCTAGCTTAGGAAACCTGCAGCAAGATTGATTGGAAGGAAACCTAGGCATATATGCAACCACTACATAACTAGATCAAGAGCTTGATGTTGAGCCCAAGAGAAAAGAGCCCATAGAGAGTCCCAGAGCTCCCCAACCCACTCTCAGGATAGAAAGTCATGTGGGATGTGGTGTAGCAGGAGCCTTATTCTGCTCCAAAGAGCAGCTAAGCTGCCAGCAAAGTAAACTCTCGGAGTAAGATAAAAACATTAATTATGGATGTCAAGATTAGAGTTTGCTTTTTCTGCAAATTCCATGGGGTCTCTAAGCAACTTGATCTTTGAATCCCTGGGGTACTAAAAATCTACAGAGAAGAGATTGTTATTTTAATGTTGCAAAAATCCCCACCTTGAATGCTGCCAAGTAAAAATCCAGCTTAAAGACACAAAGTAGAAGGAATATTTCTTGTCTTTTCTTTCTTTAAAAGAGGACTGACATTCAAACACAATTTAAGCTGACAATTATAACTGTAAATTCTTCCAAAATTCTATGAGTATACAAAATGCCTTGCCTGAGCTTAAGGAAACAACTATGCAATCACAAAAATTGGATTTTGATTTTAGAAATCCTTTCTACATACTACTTTTAAAATGTATTGGTCAACTTAAAAATGTTTGTCACCTCAGCAGAGAGGCACTTCCCAGAAGAAGAACTTGACTGCTGGAAGGCGAAAAACTGAGCCCTCATTATTTGATATTCATAAATGTGAAGTCGCCTTCTTCTCTCTTCTCACCCCAGTCCATTAATACTGATCACAGGGGATCTCTGGGAAGAGAATACAGATTAAATTACCAGTGTTCATAGTAGAGAATAAATTACTACTCTCCAAACAATATGTGTTAGAAAATATTGTTGTGCATATAGACTCTCATGTCACAGAAACACTGGTATGTAAAAAATGTAACACTCCATTATTTTTTCTCAAGCACAGAACTTCATATCAATCCAGAGCCCCCATTCTGTGGAATAAATTTGGTGGAGTGGAATCAAATTAGTCAATTGTGGGTAAAATCAGTCTTTCCAGATTAAACTCAGTAGTTTGAGCATTTCTTTCTCTCTACCCTTCTTCCTGGAGTGGCAGGTAGCATCATGGCATCAGGGAGAGAAGACCACTGTCAGCCATTCACTAATTCCTCTAAAGTATGGGAAATGATGCAAAGCCTTGGGGGATGTGGTTGGCTGCCCTCAGCCCTCTTGGCCCTCAACATCCCATGCAGCCTTCTTTACCTTATTCCTCTGTGCAAGGTTGCTGCCTCCCATGAATCAGGTGAGAAGTGGAGTACAAATTCCCTCTACCATCATATTCCCAAACATACTCTGGCATTTTAGTACTTTTCCTTTTGCAACAAACACTGTCTCAAACACTAGCTCCTTTGCTGAGAGTCCCCGACCAGCATCTCACTGTTTAGTTTTTCTTTCTGATTCTCTTGTCTCCCATATAAAAAGTGTGTTTAGCTTTGAAAAACCTCAAAAAGTCTTACAACCTTCACAAAAGTTGTAAGACTAATATAATGAACATTTGTATATCTTTTATATAGCTACAGTAATGGTTATGTTTTTTGTCTCATTTGCTTTGTTTCTATCCTCCCTCTCTCTCTCTCTGTCTCTCTCTCTTTCTCTCTCTTTTTCCCCTGAATCAATGGAGTTAGTTACCTACATCATGCCATTTCACCCTGAAATACTTCACCATCTGTCTCCCTAGAATAAAGCATTTTCCTACCTTATCAAATTTGGGGATTTAGTATCGATGCAATGCTATTACTAATATATGTACATATCCAACCATTTTCGCTTGCCCTAGCAATGCCCTTCTTAGAATGTTTTCTTTCTCATCTAGGATCCTATCTGAAATTGTTGATTGCATTCAGTCATCACGGATCTTCACTCTTCTTTAATTGAGAATATCAGCTCCAAGAATGATCTTGTCAGAGTGCAGTGAGGCTGGGGAGGTGAAGGTTGGGAGGGAGAAACTAATTTTATTCTTTAGATCTAGTCCTTGGTTTTTAAAGTTTAGAATCCAAGAGATTAATTTTTTTGTTGTTTTTTGCATTTTTGCATTTAGATGTGTAAACTGTGAGCAGTGAGTACCAGCCAAGGAAGACTGAAGGGAGAACAAACCATGCTAGTTAATATTAATATTACACTTCCAATTATTGCCCTGCCCAATGGATTTGTATCTTTCATTGAAGTGGATTCTTCTCCTGTGAGAGTTTTTGACAGTCCCCCTGTGTCATCTTGTTCTGCCTTTCAGAACTCAGTTTCTGGAGGACAATGTTCTTCCCTCTCATCTTGGTCTCTCTGTCCTCTGATTCCCTCCCTACAGGTGTATTATTGCAATTGATGCCAGAGAGCAAATTCTTTTAGCTGGCTTTTGGAAGGACTTTTTGGACACGGCCTAAAATTTAAAGGACAATTATGTGAATCAAGTATGAAATCAGTGATATTGCAGAGGAAAATTTGAAGGACCCTGGTAATGAAGTGAATTGCTTTCGCACAGGCCTAATTTAGCTAAAAGCGTCAGTAGCAGCTTCAAATTAAATATTGCAAGTTAAGAGTATCTTTGTGTTTTGATAGTCTCTGAAAATGTTTTTTTGGAGAATGAGCTCAATTTATTAATTACAGCTGATAACTTCTGAACTTTAAATCAGTCACAGGCTTCCAGCTTAACAACGTCACTACTTTTGAGATGCTTGTATTATAAAACTGACAACTTTATGATAATGAAATAAAAGCCCTTTGTGCTATTCTAAGCAGTATTTTATTTGACATCAGGGAGATATTGTGTGAATACTTCACTGATGGAAACACAGAAGAGTATTCTTTTTCAAATAATAGCATAAACAGTTGAGCTTGGATTCTGGGGTTTACTCAGTAACTCTCAGAGCATGATTGGCTGCTGCTGAGATGTACAGAAAAAAAGAAAAGAAAAGGAGAAAGAAAAGAGACCCTTTTCTTTGAAAGACAAGTCACAGACTGGGAAAAAATATCTATGTATCTATATGGCAAAGGGCTTATGTCAAGAATATGCAAAGAACTCTTACAGTTCAGTAAGAAGGCTAACAATTTAAAAAATGGGCAAAAGGTGTAAACACTTCGGCTAGTAAGTACACAAAAAAGTGCTCAGTAACGTTAGTCATTAGGGAAATGTAAACTACAGTGAGATATCACTTCACACCCACTAAAGTTAAAAAGAGACTGTTAGCAACCCAAATGTCCATCAACATGTGAATGAAGAAACAATTTTTATCATGTTCATGCAATGGGTTCCTCCTCAGCAATACAATAAGCAGGGATGAGGCAAGAGCAAGCATGGATAAGCCTTAAAATAGTTATGCTGAGTGAAAAAGTTAGGTAAAAATGAGTCCATATTGTATTATTCCTTTCATATAAGATTCTAGAAAATGCAATATGATCTATGGCAACAGAAAGCATACTGGTGGGTGCCTGTGAATGGGCATGGAGAGGAGGCAGGGTGAGAGGGGATAGATTACACAGGAACATGAAGAAACTCTTGAGGGGATAATGCGTGTTCACTATTTTGATTGTAGTGATGGTTTCATGAGTGTATAGATACGTCAAAACTCATCAAATTGTACATATTAAGTATGTATGCACATGTGTCTACATAAATATATGTAGTTTATTTTATGTCAGTTATACCTCAATAAAGCCATTAAAACAAGAAAAGCATAGGTTGGGAGAAAACATTTGCAGTACATAAAACTGGTAAAGGACTAATATCCAGAATATTAAAGGTGAAAAAGTTGCTGCAAATCAATAAGGAAAAGAGGCAACTCAATAGGAAAATGGAAAAATTTCTGTAATGGAATATATATCTGAACACAGCAATGTGAAAGTAAAAAGGCAGGAGGAAGGTAAATAGAGTTAAAGTGCTTGCACATCTTTGAGTTTCTTGGGAAGTGGCCAAGATACTCATTTATATTAGACTTGGATACATAAAGAATGAATATTGTGATTTCCAGGAAAACCACTATCAGGTGAGAATGTATGACTAATGAGACAATAGAGACAGAAAAGTTAATAATAAAAATATTTAATCTAAGGGAGATATAAAAAGAGAAAATAGAATGGGTGAGAGATTTTAAGACTGTTGACTTAAATTTGCAATAAATTATTGGTTTATAAAATTTACAATAAATTATTAGTTTATAAAACTAGGACATATATATATATGACTTAGTTTGTTGTGTTTGTGTGCAAATTTTTTATACTTTTAAACTATTTCAAAATAAAAACATATAAGTAGACAAAGAAAAAAGACAAATTACTCACAAGCCAAAAACAACACTGACCTCTAAACATAAACGATGGAAGTCAGGAGACAATGGAACTATGTCTGGAAAACATGGAAAGGGAATAACAGTCAATTTGGAATAGAATGTCAAACAAAATTTTATATGAAGACAAAATTAAGACTTTTTATACAAATAAATACTAAAAGAATTTTTGAGCAACAGACTCACTGTAAAAGACATAATAAATTACTCAAGGGGAGGAAAAATGATCCCAGATTGCAACACAGAGATGAAGGAAGTAGTGAAGAGCAATAGGATGAGAAATGTGCATCTGTGTGTGTGTGTGTGTGTGTGTGTGTACACAGATCTTTTAGAATAAATTGCACATGAATTCATTGTAGAAGTTTGGGTTTGCAGTTTGGGTTCCCTGGGATGCCAGCTCTGAGGACTCTGAGACAGTGTGTTGTACAGGATGTTTATTAAAGGGTTCCCTTGGGATAAAAACCTGTGAAAGTGAGGGGGAAAGAAGAAAGAGTAGGCAGAGAGTAAACACACTATTTTGTCATTGTTGAAAGTGTAAATCAAAACATTTTAAGGGTAGGGATTCTATCTTAAAGGTGGGGAAAGAGTCTTTGTTTTCATGTCTCTTGACTTATAGTTACAGGGTTACTTAGGGAAGCAAAAATCATAGAGAATTAAAATATACCATAAAATATTTGTTAACAAGCTGACCATTTATAAAATTTGTTCTAACTCAGAAACACATTCTATGCTGATTAGTTTGCCAACAACTCTGCCAATCTTTTATAATAGAGAACTTCTCTGAACATTTAACCAAATAATATAAATACTTAAAAAATGCAAGCGTATTAGCTTTCTATTGCTGCATAAGACATCACCACAAACTTAGTGGCTTAAAACAACACACATTTACTATCTCACAATTTCCATGGGGCAGGAGCCCTGGCATGGATTAGCTGGGTCCTCTTCTCAGGGTTTCATGAATCTCGTAAGTCTGAAATTACAGTGTTAGCTGGGACTCTGATCTCATCTGAGATTTGTGGTTGTCTTTCAAACATACTAGTTGTTGGCAGGATTCAGTTCCTTGTGATTATAGGACTCAAGTCCCCATTTCCTTACTGGTTGTCAACAGGGATCGTTTTCAGCTCCTAGAGGCTACCCTCTTGTCTTTGCACATGACCGTCTCCATGGGCAGTTGTCTTAGTCAATTTTTGCATTGCTATAAAGGAATATCTGAGACTGGGTAAGTTATAAAGAAAAGAGGTTTATTTGGCTCACAGTTTTGCAGGCTGTCCTAGTATGTCACCAGTATCTGCTTGGGTTCTGGTGAGGCCTCAGGAAACCTTACTTATGCTGCAAGGTGAAGGGGAGCAGGCATGTCACATGGTGAGAGAGGGAGCAAGAGAGAAGGAGGAAGAGGTGGCAGGCTGTTTTTAACAATCAGATCTTGGGGTAACTAATAGGGTAAGAACTCATTACTGGGAGAATGGCACCAAGCAATTCATGGGGCATCTGTCCCCATGACCAAAACACCTCCCATTAGGTCTAAACTTCAACACTGGAGATCAAATTTCAACATGAGATTTGGAGAGGACAAATATCCAAACTGTATTAGCAGTTCACACATGGCAGATTGCTTCTCCAAGGCCAATGAGAGGAGCTCACGCCAGTTGGCTACAACGGAGACTTACAAAAAGAATGACATATTACAGGTATGACTATCCTGTCATATGTACAGTCCCCACTCTCACTCATGAGGAGGAAATTATACAGTTCATGTTTACCAGGGGCCAGGAATCTTGGGAGCTGTCTTAGAATTCTACTTACTGCTGCAAAATTTAATGAAATCAATGAAAATGATGTTTAGAGAACTGCTTGATTCCCTACTCAGATCTATTGATCAGAGAGTAGGTCAGCTAACAAATAAAACAAAACAAAACACACAATAATTATAATATTTCAAAACGGAATGATTTGGCTATCAAAGGATTAAGAGATGCCCTTGGGAAAAAATTGTTAAATGCCCTATTTTTACAAAACACTCAGATAAACTGTCTTGAAATGAAGGCTGTGGTATTCACTTCCATTCAATTTATTAGACAAATTTTGTTTCTCTAAATACAGTGAAAAGCTGATTCATTTTTTCCTAATAATTTAGAAGGTAATTATAACTTTAATTTTGTAAATTATAAAATAAAAATGGAAGTAATTTCATTTTTTAAAAATTTCATTTTGTAAAATAAAACCCCAATTACTTTTCCACTCCCTCTCATTTATTACGAAATTTTGGTCCCTTTTTATACCACTTCATGTGGCCTTTATCTGGGAACAATTTTCCTTGGGTACTGAATGCCTACACTTGAAAAATGCATGATTTTGGGGTAGATGATTCAGTGTATCATATTTGGGGACTTTTGCCAGCTAGTGGTTAGCTATCATTCAAAGCTGCCACCCAGTTAAGAGGACTAAAATACCATTTTTAATATCTATAGGTATCAGCTCAACTAGTAGACTGAGCATGATACGATTCATTGAACCATAGTTTTAGTTTGTCCCAGGGATAATATTGAAAGTTATTTATAAACAGTAAGGCATGGTTACTGATTAATCAAAGTGGATATCTGCCATAAACAACCAGTAGGGGCATAGTGGGGCATTTCAGGCAAATATCATCTAGTTTTGGTTATTGCATTTCACACTGGGCCAATGTCCTACTGCATTCCTAACCCTAGCTAATTTTACAAATTATTATGCTGATACCACACTAGCTAAAGAAAGAGGGTAAATTTCCTGTCAAACCATTTGAGAGTCCAAATCTCAGTACTCAAGTACTTTAAAAGACTCATAGAAACTCTTCTTCTACCCCTAAACAATCACCTTTCTTTTCTCAGAATGACATCCCTAAAGGGAAGACTGAATAAGGAGGGAGAGAGACTTGTTCAGTCTGCATTCTGGGAGACTGTACATGAGATACCTTAGACTGAAACTCCAGATGTTAAAAATAAATTGTTATTATTACTATTTTTTGTCTTGTAAAAAAAGGTGAGGAGAGAAAGAAATCTATACTATATGATCAGAGCAAAAGCTTTGTGCAATACTGGCTGCTAAGAAGCAGGTGCTTTGACTTTGGTGACATTTTCAATATAAACTTAGATCAGTGCTAAGCCTAAGGGTTGTGCATGTCATGGCCCTAAAGGTGGGTGCCTGTTAAAGTTTTTTGTACTCAGCACCTCATCTGACTCATCGTAGTCCTGTCCTTGTGTTAGACCCTTGACCTTAATAAACAGAGAATTCCTACATCTCCTTTCCTTGGAAACAGATTTTTTAAACACTGCAAACATTCATGTGTTCAGACTTCTTTTCACTGTTCTTGTTGATCCTTTACTTATCTACTTATTTTCAAAAGTACATATATTTAAAAGTATATATATATGAATGAGTTGTGTTACAAACTTATATAGGTATATGTTTGTAGATACATGTTTTACAAACATGTAGACGTATGTTTGTAAAACAACTCCCCAAATGTAGAGATATAGAGAGGAAGAAAGTGAAGATCTCCTTTCAGGTCTTCCTGTTATCAGATTCCTCATTCCCTTCTCTAGAGATGATTGTTGCTATTGCCTGGCCCTTCCACACTGTCTTCTATGCATTTGTGTACATACAGATGCACATCTGCCTACATGAACTCCAAAAATTAAGAGGATCATCCTTTACATATTGTTTTGCAACATTTTATTGCCTCACAGTATACTTCAGAAAGTTTTCCATGGGAGGAGCTATAGCTGGATCCTAGTCTTTTTTTTCCCTTCAACTTTTATTTTAAGTTCTGGGATACATGTGTAGGACATGCAGGTTTGTTATACAGATAAACATATGCCATGGTGGTTTGCTGCACAGATCAACCCATCACCTAGGTATTAACCCCAGCATCCCTTAGCTGTTCTTCCTAATGCTCTCCTTCCCCTTACCCCACCCTCAGTAGGCCCCAATGTGTGTAGTTCCCTCCCATGTTCCTGTCCGTATGTGTTCATCATTTAGTCCCCACTTATAAGTGAGAACATGCGGTGTTTGGTTTGTTTGCTGAGGATAATGGCTTCCAGCTCCATCCATGTCCCTGCAAAGGACATGATCTCATTTCTTTTTTTGACTGCATAGTATTCCATGGTGTATATGTGACATATTTTTTTAATCCAATCTATCATTGATGGGCATTTGGGTTGATCCCATGTCTTTGCTATTGTGAATAGTGATGTAATGAACATAAACTTATGTTATAACAGCATGGCTTATATTCTTTTGGCTATATATATCTCGTAATGGGATTGCTGGGTCAAATGATATTTCTGCCTCTAGATCTTTGAGGAATAGCCACACTGTCTTCTACAATGGTTGAACCAACAGTGTAAAAGCATTCTTTTTTTTCTGCAACCTGACCAGCATCTGTTTTTTGACTTTTTAGTAATAGCTATTCTGACTGGCATGAAATGGTATCTCATTGTGGTTTTCATTTACATTTCTCTAATGATCATTGATGTTGAGCTTTTTTTCATATGTTTGTTGGCTAAATAAATGTCGTCTTTTGAGAAGTGTCTTTTCATGTCCTTTGCCCACTTTTTAATATTTTTTTTCTTGTAAATTTGTTTAAGTTCCCTGTAGACTCTGGGTATTAAACCTTTGTCAGATGAATAGATTGCAAAATTTTTCTCCCATTCTGCAGGTTGTCTGTTCACTCTGATGATAGTTTCTTTTGCTGTGCAGAAGCTCTTTAGTTTAATTAGATCCCATTTGTGAGTTTTTCCTTTTGTTTTTGGCGTTTTCATCATGAAATCCTTGCCCATGCCTATGTCCTGAATGGTATTGACTAGATTTTCTTCTAGGATTTTTATAGTTTTGGGTTTCACATTCAAGTCTTTAATCCATCTTGGGTTAATTTTTTCATAAAAGGAAAAAGTTTTTCCTTTTGCTTTTGGCGTTTTCATCACAAAATCCTTGCCCATGCCTATGTCCCGAATGGTATTGACTAGATTTTCTTCTAGGGTTTTTATAGTTTTGGGTTTCACATTCAAGTCTTTAATCCATCTTGGGTTAATTTTTTCATAAAGTATAAGGAAGGGGTCCAGTTTCAGTTTTCTGCATATGGCTAGCCAGTTCTCCCGGCACCATTTATTAAATAGGGAATCCTTTCCCCATTTCTTGTTTTCGTCAGGTTTGTCAAAGATCAGATGGTTGTACATGTGCAGTCTTATTTCTGAGTTATCTACTGTGTTCCATTGGACTATGTGTCTGTTTATATACTAGTACCATGATGTTTTGGTTACTGTAACCTCTTAGTATAGTTTGAAGTCACGTAGTGTAATGCCTTCAGCTTTGTTCTTTTTGCTTAGGATTGTGGGCTCTTTTTTGGTTCTATATGAAGTTTAAAATAGTTTTTTCCAATTCTGTGAAGAAAGTCAATTGTAGCTTGATGGGAATAGCATTGAATCTATAAATTACTTTGGGCAGTATGGCCATTTTCATGATTTTGATTCTTCCTATCCGTGAGTGTGGAATATTTTTCCATTTGTTTGTGTTGTCTCTTATTTCCTTGAGCAGTGGTTTGTAGTTTTCCTTGAAGAGGTCCTTCACATCCCTTGTAAAAATATGGAACGCTTCATGAATTTGCACATCATCCTTGTGCAAGGACCATACTAGTCTTCTCTATATTGTTTCAATTTTAATATATGTGCTGCCAAAGCGAGCATCTCTAATCTTTTTAAATGCTACATGATAGTATTTTCAAAATAGCAACCATGCTAACATGAATTATGTACCTGTTATGTCAGGCAGTGTTCTGGCTCTTTAAGAGTGGTACGTCATTTAATTTTCACAGCAGCTCTACAAAGAAGAAAATCTTATCATGTTCTTTTTACATTTGAGGGAAATGGAATCACAGAGAAGCTAAGCAATTTGACCAAGGTCACACAGTTAGTAAGCAGTGGAAGTGAGTTATGAACCGAAGCAGGTGAAATCTGGAGGCTTTGTTCCACTTTGCTCCTAATATAAACATACCATACTTTATTTAATATTCCCTTGTTCTTGGATACTTAAGTTACTCCAATTTGATTATTATAAATAATGTTGCACTGGAAATCTTTGTTTGTGGCTTTGTGTCCATGTACAAATATTTCTGTAGGATAGAGCCCTAAAAATGCATTCTCTGGGTCAAAAGACATGCACATTGTAAAGTGTTATCATTCAGGTAAGAGGAGGCCTATTGCATTAGGTTAATTATTTACCTTGACCGTGACCGAATTCAGAGCATGATATAACAGGCATGTCTTCAGGACTTGAGAAATGCCTGAGCCCTCAAACCCCTTTATCTTTTATACCATGATCTCATTCTTTGTTTCCCAGACTCTCCAATACTCCTCCCCTGATTTATCTCTAAGAAGGAGTTGGCTAGTCCAGATGTTGCTATGACCCAAATTACTGTTTGTTTTGTTTGTATTTGACTTGTCTTACAATGGTGCAATTAGCATGCCTAGGAAGTCCTTTTGCCCAGGGGATTGGGAGTATGGACCAGAGTTCTCTCTCACTGGGACCTCCTCAGGTCTTATTGGTTGAATCCTAACAGTGCTGTTGGTTATGCTTTTTCTTGTGGTCACAAGAACATAAACACATCTTCTCTCTTATTTTGTTTATTCAAAGGTGTCGTCAACTTATACTTTTTTTTTCTGAAATTTTTAACTTTGCTCATTTTGTTTTTACTAATCTTACTACGTTTTTCCCTTCCACTATAACATATTCACTTTTTGAGCAATATTGAAACTCAACATCGATGTCATTTGTTCAAGGTCACATGTATCTATATTAAGTGCCTCATTTAGATGGGTGCCTTAACTGGGTACAGACAGCTAAAATGTCTGAATAGTGAAGTATTTTTATCTTGATTTGCTGTAAATGCAAACAGAAATTCATATCTGAGTGCCTTAGGCATGGAGTGAAAAGGGGATATGTTACCGAGAGTATGAAATCATGTTTAATATGAACACTTCTCTTTCTTGGGAACCACATGAGAGTCCTCACCTGGATATACAAAGGGACTATTTTTATGAGGCCCTGGCTCCGTGATAATTTTTAGAGAAGACAGAATTTGAGCTTGTAGGTATAATTGTATACTGCTTTCCTAGAAAATATTCTTTCTATTTATATACCTCAAAAACAGTCTATACTTTACTGGATCTTTTATAAATATATGATACTGTATTTTGTTATTTGTCCTTTAGGTAAGCTGATATAGAATGTCTAAATCAGGTGTTTAAGAGAAATTCAGTTACAAGCCTCCTTTCATTTTTACATCCACCATACAACTTACTCAAATGCATTTTGTTCTGTATTTTAACTCTCCATTGCCTGTTTAAGTAAAGACCTTTCTCACTCTCCACAATGATGGAAATTAATCCAGAAGTCTTATCACTGAGTTAAAGTCAATTCCTGCAATATAACTTTGACCTCTTTGTAGATTCTTGCAAGTCTCCCCCATGAGAATCTTCCCTGCTCTTGAGACAAAGGGGTCGTGAGGACAAGGCTTCCCACCCGAAGGGGGCTCTGCCAGTGAACAGTGCAGTAAAGTGAGTTGCAGTCAGATGTGAACCATCAGTGGAGATGTTGAGGGGTCTCCTGAAAATAGTATCTTCTGTTATCACCAAGTCTGCCATCACACAGAATAAGTCACTCAGGCATTTCAAGGTCTGGAGCATTTCCCAGATTTATTCCATCTCTTCTGCTCTCCTTTTTAGTAGGAAATGCACAAGGTTAAGTAAACAAAGCACAAAGGCAGGCTGCTGTGAACAATAAACTAGAGGGAGTAAGTGAAAGTTCTTGCATTTGTTGATTAGATTTGAGACACATAATCTGTTTTCTATTAAAATATGATGTCCTAGCAAAAGCATTTCTGGGGAAAAAACACCAGACAAAATACTAACAAAGATGTATCTCTTTTAGTTGAAATGTCTACCTTATACTCTCTTGGCCAACCAGCTGTCATTAGATTGATTAATTGGAAAAGGTGAAATATGTATATCATCTAGTTTCTGTTTAAGTTTCAAACATTTCCCTCTTTACTGGTAATTAAAACATCATTTGAGTCTGTACTTTGAACTTATTTACACCTGATTGCTGAAAGCTCCTATTTTCCACAGAAATAAGTGCCTTGATAAAAGCTGAGTTCACCATCTTCCTCCTCCTCATTGTCATATGACAGCACATTCTCACTGAGGAAAAGAACATTTTGATGTTGTAAGCATCTCTGAATTTTCATAGCTCTGCCTTGCAGTTTCCATATGTTCTAAAAATGCATGGAAATTTCCATAGGAGACACTAACCCTGCCCATCACTTTGGTATTTGGGCAAGTAGACATTGTGGAAACCGTTTCCTTACAGAATTCATAGTCAGAAGAATATGTCTCACTTCCCTGTGGGATTTGATTAAATGGAATGAAGGCACAACACATCTCTTACCATCTATTGACATCGTAGGGTAAATTAATTATATTCATGACTCACTTTTAGTACAATCTAGCCAAATCACAGAGATGTCTGAATAGTTGTAACTACAGCCACCATGAGGTTTCATTTGAAGTCACTGCTACATATTTACAAATAAATACATTTTTGCTGGGTTACTTCTGGAAAATATTATTAAATGGGAAAGGAACTTGTCTGAGATGAATTCCTTTGAGCAGGAGAACATATTGAAACTACTGTGAATTCTGAATTTGTAGTATTTTTCAGGCTAAGGTCCATCTAAACAGAGATTCCTAGTTCATTTAAGTGTGAGATTGTTATGATGAAGTTATTGGTTTCTTGGACTATTCTATTGAAAAAAAGGGGAGGATTTAAAACATATCTGGAATTGCTTTAATTTTTGAGACTGTCTATACTAGAATGAGATTGACTTCATGAGCTCCATATAAAAATCACCTTCAGCTTCCTGCCATTGAATGCAGCACCATCCTGAACTTGAGACAGCTACATTGCTGCCCTGACATTTTGCTGATCCCAGGCTCCCCTGCCGCAGCTACTGACTAGGAACCCTCCTGGAGTAGCCTGATCCTGTGGGACCTTGAGTGAAGAGCCCACCTAATGCTAAGGATTGTCTTTGCCTGGAGTGCTGGACAGACAGACTCTACTACCAGACTGGGAACCTTTAGATATTAGTTCAAGCCTGGATCTAGGTCGACTTTCCCACATTCTTTTAGGCTTCCAATATTAGGAGCCTAAAATAATGAGCCTCTAGTCTTGGGAGCCAGGTCTAGAGTTGATTAATTCTCTCAGTCCTGGTCCTATCTATCCCCACTTTCCTTCTCTATCTACCAGCCTATGCCATTGGTAGACATCACCGGAATTATAACAGACATCATGTGCTCAGAAAAGGAAAAAAGACAAATGAACTTGAATATGAGATCTCAAACAACTAGATAGGCAAATCTATTTTAATAATCTCCCAAAGTAAATCTAATGAACGATTGTCTAAGTTTCATCTTCTGTTAAGAGTTTTATGTCTTGCCCTCCTTTCTATTTGAAATGATAATGGAGAGCTGGTTAGATTTCCAGATGTATTACAATGAGTGATTAAGTTATAAGCCACTGGATGTCACTCTTAGGCTATGCAAGTGTAGCTAGCTGCAGTGGAGATTTTCCAGAGTAAACTGAAGGTAGAGAGTTACAGGATATATCCAGGGATAGAAACCAATTGAACTGTTTGGATAGGTACATTTGCAATGTCAGTGAATTACAGCAAAGTTTACCCTTAGGTTGCTATATATTTTCTCTAGACTCATTTCTCAATGGCAGTTAAACAGGACTAATAATCAGAGAAAAATCCCCTTAGCGCCAAAAAGCCAAAAAGACATTCATTTATCCATTCAATACCTCCTTTAATCACACACTATAAGCAAGGTATTGGGCTAATGAACTATGGGATTACAAGAAAAAGTGAATTCATAGCATGCATACATTTAACTTACTGGAATTCAACTATGACCAAAAAAAAGAAAGAAAAATAATATAAATATTGTAGGAAATTCTGCCTGTTATTTCACTCAGTGAATTTGTGCCTCGCAGTAATTGTACCTACTGTCTGCCTCTCAGCCTTAAGCCCAGGCTGTTATACTCTGCTCTTTGACACTGGAGGCAGGAGTCTGCAGACTGCATTTCCCAGACTTTTTTGCTATCTAGCTTCTGGTTAGGTTCTGCGGACTGGAGGCACTGACAGGAAATTAGAGGGTGATAGGAGGGTAGAAGGGATGCTCTTTCTGTTTTCAGTTCTGGTCAGAGTCCCTCCCTCAGTAGCACTCACGTAGGGCTCCAACTTATTTTAGCATTTTCAGCATTAATTCCACAGTGGCTCCTTCAGAGGTACCACTAGGAACTGCCACATTCCCTCTTAGTACTCACCGCTGGAGTCCAAGTAGCAATCACATGACGTCCCCTCAGAGGTTGCTGAGCCAGGTGTGCAGTGACACCTTGGTGGTTGGAAAATCCGCTCTATGGAGACCCTTCCCCCAAGAAATGGTGTCCTGGTAACACCATTTATTCTATTTTACTCTTCCAGCCCTAAGAGTTGCAGCTGCTTTCTCAACTACAAATACCAGAGGTACCTGAACAGTGTTTTTTGTTTGTTTTTTTCTTTTTGCTCTTTCAGCCCTCCAGTCTCTATATAAACTGATCTCCTAAATTAAATCACCTCTGTTTGAAATACTTGGCATGATTTCTGTTTCTGTTTTCCTGATGGGATCCTGAATGCAGTAAGAATGAGATGAGAGGCCAGGAACAGTGGTTCACGCCTGTAGCCTCAGCACTTTGGGAGGCTAAAGCAGGTGGATCAGTTGAGGTCAGGAGTTTGAGATGAGCCTGGCCAACATGGTGAAACCCGATCTCTACTAAAAATACAAAAATTAGCCAGGTGTGGTGGCATGTGCCTGTAGTCCCAGCTACTAGGGAGGCAGGCAGGAGAATCGCTGGAACCCAGGAGGCGGAAGTTGCAGTGAGCCAAGATCACGTCACTGTACTGGATCCAGCCTGGGCAACAGAGTGAGACTCCGTCTGAAAAAAAAGAATGAGATAAGAGACAACAATGTTCTCTTTTCTTGTCCAGTGTCACACTTTGTGTACCTTTCATAGTTGAGACATCTCATAACACTCATGTTTATATTTATATTTTCAGACAATATAAGCCTACTCACCAGCCAACTGCTGGTCAACCAAAACCAGTAGAATGTAAAGCTTCATAAAAATAAAGGATTTAATGATACGCTAGCCTGTTCCAGCACTGAGAGAAACCTGGGAGAGGAGGAAAATGTGATGCACTGGTTCTGCTAGAGACTTTATTCACTGGCTTGTTCAGAGCAAGAAATGATCATTATTTCAATTTTAAAGACCTGTTTGGAAGAAGATGCTTGCCTGATCATGAAGCATTGCTTAATGTATAACTTATCTTCTCCTGATCTATCGATGGCATTTTATTTTATTTTTCTCAATGACCATGGAGAATACAGATTTACTTCTTTAAGGACTCTCAATAATACACTCTTTAAAGGTTTAATACTTTCGTGTTATTTTCTCATTTTGTGCTGGGTTTCTTTCTCAGTGTGTTTGTTTCCTTTTCTCTTCCTAGAAAACATGTGATTATATTCCTTAGTTCCAAGTTCTATCAGCCTTAATCCTTCATGTCTCGCTTCTGGAGTTGATGAAATAATCACTCTCTTTTTAGCATAGAACACCAGCATAAGAAAGACAAGCAAAGGAACCTTCCAGCTATAGTGCTGGGACCATCAGACCATGGGAACTTTTGAATCTCAGTATGTTTCATCTTCTTACCAGGTCATCCACCTCTGAAGGTGGTGACACACTAGGGTGAGAGATGACTTACTGATGAGGATGTCTTCACAAGTTCTCATCTGAAGTGGCTTTTGAAGAATAAGGAGTAGATGTGGGAGGGGGTTAGCAGTCAACTGTTTTCTTCCATTATTAAATCTTTTGAATTTCAGCACTTTTAAAGATATATATTTGCCTAAAATTCTTAAGGATTCATTTAAAAGAGAGAAACAAGAGGCAAAGAAAGAGGTTTGAAGCTGAAGAGAGAATACTTGTTGCCCTTTTTCCTCATGGTTTGAGCTTATTTGAACAGTTTTTGTCCTGCC
Organism: Colobus angolensis palliatus; assembly: GCF_000951035.1. Taxonomy (NCBI): domain Eukaryota; kingdom Metazoa; phylum Chordata; class Mammalia; order Primates; family Cercopithecidae; genus Colobus; species Colobus angolensis. The sequence continues at coordinate 13,514,208 of NW_012115932.1, read as the reverse complement.
ATGTGACTTAGCTTGAGGAATTTTTTGCTGGTTTTGGACAGTGATGGGGAAGTAGAACAAATTTTCCTGGAAAATGCCCCTCCTATTTCTTTGAACTATATCAAAGCACACTCCATACATAATTCCGTGCATTTATTTCCTCTTTTCACGGCAACTCATTCCAGATGAATGTGACAACCTGATAGGTACCAATACAATGGAAGTAATAAGCTTATTTAAAACGGATTTTACTTTACCCTAAAACAAAATATCTATGTAACTATAGCTTGCTGAGTAGAATTTACAAATGAAGGATCTAATGAGATACTGATATGTTTTGAATATTGGTCCGTGAGATTGCTGGAAGAACTTGGCTGCCTTACAACATTACATTATAGACAAACTGCAGCATGGAGTAATATAATTCATATACACCTTAATGGGAACCTCCTGGCTCTGACTCACAGCAAAAAATAAAGCCAAACACTCCAGTCTGTGGTGCTTGTTCAAGTTCCTGCATTTAAATCTGGAGTCATATGTACTTTCTATTTATTTTCTGAAATGAATGATATTGTGGTGACCAGGATTCCAGGTATGATTAGGGGATGCCTCACCTTACAAAAAAAAGTCAATATTAGATTTTCAGAAGGTAAGCGAAAAGAGAGACTTTATTTTCAAACAGAAAAGACATAGGCAAGAGCCCATAGACAGCAATCCAATGGGGGAATTTGACTTTATTTAAAAGTCATCTAAGCAGGATGTGTGAAGGAGGCAAATGCGAGGTTATAAAATAAAAAAAAAAGGAAAAAATAATTAAGGAGGCTAAATCTTAGCTTGTAGCACCTAGAATATAAGTATCTAAAAGAATTGCAAACTTACCATCATTTAAAAATGTCAAATCAGCTGTTGTTATCATCTGAGTTAGGCAATTGGTTGATTGACCAGTCATTTTGCTATCATAAAATGAAACTGGGAGAAAAAGTTTAATGTTAGTCATGTCTATGTAATGTGGTTAAATTGCTTTAGGACAATGAAATTAATTTGCTTTACTATCCCCACAACTGATTGTGTTAAGGGTCATTTGATCCACAGTGATGCAGCAAAATTCTGTTTTTGAGACAGGCCTCCGTGGCTGGTTCAACTATAGTTATTTTAGTTGTGAAAACACAGTTTCAGTCTCCATGACCTAACTAATACAGGTGGTTGGGGCAATTCTCCAAGTACTCTAATTCAGAGAAAACATTGGCTTTTCTGGAAATTACCTGGGTCATCTGACATGTGTTTTGCTTAAACTAGTTCAATAATTTTTCCAATTCTCTACTTTGCTTTGGCCAGAAAGATACAATCTACAATGCCTGGACACAAAATATAAACTATAGATGGGGAATTTTCTTAACTATAGGGCTTTAAGTAGTTTTCTTTTTCTGAGCTGATAGGTGCAGTCTCACCTAAAAGTAGAAAAAAATAGTTGATATAGTTCTATGTTGCCTTGGGGGTGCAGTGGGCTAAAACAACAGAGATCTGTAGCTCTTCTGAATCAGAAACCAGAATGCCAGAACATTAGCTTCAAAATGAGAGTTACAGATACAAGATCTTCCACACAATGGTTTTCAAACGTTTCACTAACCATTCTATCCAATAATCAGGATTGCATTAACATAGAAAAAATCTATTTTTCTAAACAAGGACATTTATATGATTAGAGTAGGAATTGCAAACTTAAATGCCAAGACAAGATGGCTAAATTAAATGACTGGGCGTAAGGTAATATGGAGTGGTGGAGACTATGGCAAACAGGAGAATTCATGTTCCATATAAAGGTGACATTCATTACTCAGCTTCACCCCAGTTGATACCTTGTTGAAATATGTCCCAGCCCTGCCAAATCATCCATTTTTTAACATGTCAGAAATCTAGATCTTGATATGAAATTTCCCAATGTTTAAATGCTGGCAATCTCTTGGAGCTTGAGGCAGCCAATTAATAACAACACCCCCCTTCTCCTCTTGAGTTCATTATGAATTAAAAAATGACACAGGAGTAAGACAGATGAAGATCAAGATGTCAGCATTATTACTGATAAAACTGATTGGAGAACAACGCTGCAATCTCTAGCCAAAATATATTTTCTAATTACCGCTCTCAGAAGAAATCTTGGGTATGCAAAACAGCCTTGTCAGGGGAGAAAGGGTAAAAAAGAGAAATCATCGTGCTGTCAGATTGTTAATAAGTTTACCCAATAAAGAAAGGACTAATGAATGTCAGAAATAACCTCCTGCCCATCAGGGAGAGAGTTCAGAGGGCTCCTAGAGTGGAAATTCCTCCTACTTCAAATCACCACACTACATACATGAGAATACCTCAAAGATTTTGCAGGTTTGATTACAGACCACTCCAATAAAACAAATATCATAATACAGCATATCACATGATTTTTTGATTTCCCAATACTAATAAAAGTTATGCTTACATCTAATGTAGTCCATTAAGTATGCAATAGCATTATGTCCAAAAAGACAATGTACTTCATTAAAAAATACTTTATTGCTAAGAAATGCTAATGATCGGCAGAGGCGCACAACATGGCGGCGGCAGCTACACAGGGCGGGAGAAGCGGTGGTCTCGGAGGCAATAGTGGGGCTGGCGGTGGTTCCAACTGCGGGACAGGCAGTGGCCGTAGCGGCTTGTTGGATAAGTGGAAGATAGATGATAAGCCTGTAAAAATTGACAAGTGGGATGGATCAGCTGTGAAAAACTCTTTGGATGATTCTGCCAAAAAGGTACTTCTGGAAAAATACAAATACGTGGAGAATTTTGGTCTAATTGATGGTCGCCTCACCATCTGTACAATCTCCTGTTTCTTTGCCATAGTGGCTTTGATTTGGGATTATATGCACCCCTTTCCAGAGTCGAAACCCGTTTTGGCTTTGTGCGTCATATCCTATTTTGTGATGATGGGGATTCTGACCATTTATACCTCATATAAGGAGACGAGCATCTTTCTCGTGGCCCACAGGAAAGACCCTACAGGAATGGATCCTGATGATATTTGGCAGCTGTCCTCCAGTCTTAAAAGGTTTGATGACAAATACACCTTGAAGCTGACCTTCATCAGTGGGAGAACAAAGCAGCAGCGGGAAGCCGAGTTCACCAAGTCCATTGCTAAGTTTTTTGACCACAGTGGGACACTGGTCATGGATGCATATGAGCCTGAAATATCCAGGCTCCATGACAGTCTTGCCATAGAAAGAAAAATAAAATAGCCAATTCTAAAAGTAGCCCTCTTTCTGCTGGATCTTGCTGAATTACTGGCTTGAGGGATGGGAGAAATAAAAAGAACTTAAAATGGGTAAAGTAAGAAATGTTTAAAAGTCCCTGTTTTGTCCTGAAATTTTAGTCTATTCTGGATAAATAGGATTTTCTGACACAGATATGAGAAGTTGTAGCTCTGATGTCTAGCTGTAGTCTCCTTGATCTGCTGATTGCATTATTTTAATTTGCTTTTCTGGGAAAGTAGTTTTGCTAAAAGCTGTACAGACATTTTCTTTTGTACCTAGCATACTTTATATAGTATAGCTTTAGGCCATGTAGCATTTTAAGACTCAATTTTAAAAAATTGTTAATCTGTTGCTGACTCTGTTAATTCCTATTTCAATATGTGTTTCCTTGAAGAATTCAGGATACAACATCTTATGTATGACAGCTTTCCTTCACACACTATTTTTGTGGGTGTGTATATATCTGATTTGGGGAGAATTTAAAAAAAACATAGCTTTTTAATTTGTTTGAAACAGACTTTCTGCCTGTTACATTTTGTGCTTTTAACTAGTTAAAGAAGCCAATGGCATTTTAGTTTTATATTGTGTTTTCCACTAGTATATCCCTGTTGATTTGTTTGTGCCTTTTATTAACTGCCATTTTCTAAAATTTTTTTCAATAAAAGGAAGGAAGATGTGAAAAAAAAAAAAAAAAAGAAATGCTAATGATCATCCAAGCCTTTACTGAGTCATAATCTTTTTCTGCTGGTGGAGGGTCTGGCCTGGATGTTGGCAGCTGCTGACTAATCAGGGTGGTGGTTGCTGAAGGTTGGAGTGACTGAGGCAATTACTGAGGATAACAATGAAGTTTGCTGCATTGATTGACTCTTCTTTTCATGAAAGATTTCTCTATAGTATGTAATGCTATTTGATGGCATTTTACCCACATCAAACTTCTTTCAAAATTGGAGTCAATTCTCTCAAATGCTGCCACTGCGTTATCAACTAAGTTCATGTAATATTCTAAATCATTTGTTGTCATTTCAACAATGCTCACAGCATCTTCACCAGGAGTAGATTCCATCTCAAAAAACCACTTTGCTCATCCATGAAAAGCAACTCTCATTTGTTCAAGTTTCATCATGAGATTGCAGCAATTCAATCACATCTTCAGGCTGCACTTCTAGTTCTCTTGCTATTTCCACCACGTTTGCAGTTACTTCCTCCACTGAAGTCTTGAACCCCCTCAAAGTCATCACAAGGGTTGGAATAAATTTCTTCTAAACTCCTGTTAATGTTAATATTTTGACCTCCTTCCATGAATTGTGAATGTTCTTAATGGCATCTAGAATGGTGAGTCCTTTTTAGAAGGTTTTCAATTGATTTTGTCCAGATTCATCAGAAGAATCACTATCTATGGAATTTTTAGCCTTACAAAATGTATTTCTTTCTTTCTTTGTTTTTTTTCTGAGATGGAGTCTCACTCTGTTGCTCAGACTGGAGTGCAATGGCGCAATCTCAGCTCACTGCAACCTCTGCCTCCCAGGTTTAAGCGATCCTCCTGCCTCAGCCCCCTGAGTAGCTGGGATTACAGGTGCATGTCACCACACCCGGCTAATTTTTGTATTTTTAGTAGAGACGGGGTTTCACTATGTTGGTCAGGGTGGTCTTGAACTCCTGACCTCGTGATCCACTGGCCTCAGCCTCCCAAAGTGATGGGATTACAGGCATGAGCCACCATGCCTGGCCTACAAAATGTATTTCTTAGATAATAAGACTTGAAAGTCAAAATTATTCCTTGACCCGTTGGATCCATGGGCTGCAGAATGATGTGTTATCGGGCATGAAAACAACATTAATCACGTTGTATATCTCCATCAGAATTCTTGGATGACTAGGTGCATTGTCAATGAGCAGTAATACCTTGAAAGGAATCTTTTTTTTTTTTTTTTGCAGCAGGTCTCAAAAATGGGCTTAAAATATTCAGTAAACCACTGGACATGGTGGTGCATGTGTATAATGCCAGGTACTCTGGAGGCTGAGGCAGAAAAACCACTTGAGCCCAGGCATTCAAGACCAGTTTGGGCAACATAATGAGACCCTGTCTCAAAAAAAGAAGGAAAAAAATTCAGTAAATCTTACTGGTAAACAGATGTACTTTCATACAGGCTTTATTGTTCCATTTCTAGAGCTCAGAGTAAATTTAGCATCATTCTTAAGGGCCTTAGGATTTTCAGAAAGGCAAATGAGCATTGGCTTCAACTTTGCAGGTTACCAGCTGCATTAGGCTCTGACAAAAGAGTATCCTGTCCATTGAAGTTTTGAAGCCAGGCATTGACTTCTACTTTCTAGCTATGAAAGTCCTGGATGGCATCTTCTTCCAATGAAAGGCTGTTTCAGCTATTAATACATTGACAACCTGTTGTGTAGTATAGCCACCTTCATCAATTATCTTCTCTTCCTTTCCTTCAATTATCAGTTGTCCCTTTCACTTTAACACTTAGAGGCAATTGTAGGGTTATTAATTGGCCTTAATTTCAATTTTGTTGTTTCTAAGGGAATAGGAAGGCCCAAGGAGAGCAAGAAAGATGGGAGAGCAGCCAGTTGGCTGGATAGACAGGACACACATTTATCAATTAAATTTGCTGTCTTATATAGGTATAGTTTGCACATCTCAAAACAATTACAATAGTAACATTAAAGATCACTGATCACCATAACAGATAACAATAAAAAGTTTGAAATAATAAAAAGTTTGAAATATTGTGAGAATTACCAAAATGTAACATAGAGACCTGAATATGTTGTTGGAAAAATGGCTCTGATAGACTTGCTTGATGGAGATTTGCCACAAACCTTCAATTTGTATTAAAAAAAAAAAAAAGCAATGTCTGTGAAGCTCAATAAAGCACAGTGCAATAAAATGAGGTATGTCTGTATAAAATGTAGAGCCAGAGGAATGGAAGTTCCGTTCTAACTGCATGTAGTTCATTTTAAAAAACACTGTGCAAGACAAGCACAGATAGACTCAGTTCGTGGATACCCAATCTGCAGCCTCTGGCTTATAGTCATTCTGTTTTTAAATTTCTCAGTTAGTTTCAGTTTTTAGGACTAAAACTTGCAGTAATGTTGTAGACATAAACACTAACATTGAAAATTTTCTTTAATCTTATGGAAATTCAGCACACCACTTAGAATACTTTTGGATGGCTTTGTACAATAATTGAGTCTTTCTCAGTAAGACAGGCTTTCCCAACAATACATGTCAGGAAATAGATTTTAGTTGATGTCCAGCCCTGTATTCTTTGTTTTCCTAGCCTCATAAAGAAAGGTGGTATGCCCCGTTCACAGCCCCAGTTCTGACTTCCCACTTCTCTCCCACTTATGCTTTAGGTTCATGTCTGCTAAGGCTGCTACTCACCTCTCAATTTCTTTCCTTATCTTACCCTTCTATTTTGACATCTGCAGTAGTTTTGCTGGTGACTATTTTGACTCCCCCATGATTCTGATTCCTCCTCCCCTACCCACTTCCAGCCATCCTCCCTCGAGATATGCTAAGTATACACTCCACCAAGTTCAACAGCAGAGACCCTCCTCCACTGAGTGGGTCTCCCATTTGGTTTCCTGTAGACCTTTGAATGGGAAATGGCATTCATAGTTTTTCCATTCTTGGTGGTTCTGCAAATGTTTATTGTTAAATATAGCTTGCAGTGAATAGTCTGTAGGCCAGGGCAACGATATTTGCCATAACGGGATCAGTTTTGCTATCCCGGTTTGGCATTGTAAATGGGTTTCTTACTCAGCAGTGAAAGTAAACAAATGCCAGGCACAGTGACTCACACCTGTAATCCCAGAGTTTTGGGAGACTGAGGCAGGAGAATCACTTGAACTCAAGAGTTCAAGACCAGCCCGGGGATTGTGGATTGTGGTGAGACCTCTTCTCTAATAACATTTTTTAAAAAAATTAGCTGAGCATGGTGGTGCATGCCTGTAGTCCCAGCTACTCAGGAGGCTGAGGGAGAAGGATCACTTGAGCCTGGGAGGTGGAGGTTGTAGTGAGCTGTGATTGCACCACTGCACTCCAGCCTAGGCAACAGAGTGAGACCCTGTCTCAAAAACAACAACAACAAAACACAAAACGGTAAACAAAGTCATCCTTGACGGAAATGTCTTAAAAAAAGATTCCCACCCACCCCTGCAACGTGACTGAATTTCAATAAGTGATTTAAAATCTAGCTTTCATGTAAGAAATCTCCTCTCCTAGAATCATAATTAATTAAAAAGATATTTTAAATTTTGTTGTAGCAGTGGTCTGGGGCATTTTTGATGTGCAGCTCTAGTTTGCTGTTTTTTAGTTTGTTTCTGGCTATTCAAAAGCTGTTTCTTAGGCAAATGACATCCACTTACCAAAATGATAATCCTTTCCTTGCATACTATTTCTTACATTTCCTCATTTGGAGCTTTCTTCCACCAATATTCAAGGGAGATCTAGAGGGACAGGGTACTTTGAAGGTGGCACTAAACAGGATGTTGGAATTTATGCCTGGTTTTGTCCTTTTTTGTTCAAAGATGACCCTATTGGATAGATTTATCTATGTATAAGGGCATGGAGAAAAAAAATCTCAGCCCTGGCTTTCTCAGCCTGCTCAGATACGGACCTTGAACTGCAGCACAACCCAATAGGGAAGTTAATCTCCACCCAGGCAGACAGACAGCCTAGAGGCTCAGGTCCACCAGCCGGGACTGGGCAATGATCCAGGTATAAAGTTGTAGGTTCTAACTAGAGTGAACCCTAGGCACGTGTCATCTACCAAAACTCAGCTACCACATAGCTTCTATTTATTGAGTACCAATCATGGTTTGGAGCTGCACTAAATGTATCTCACACATTCTCTCTTTTAATTTAATCCTTGCTACCTCCATGAGATAAGGAGCCTCATAAATGAGGAAACTCAGGCTCAGAGTTATTAAAGTCACACAAAATCACACAGCTACTGAGAAGCAGAGCTAGGATTTTACTCTGGATGTCAGATTTAATGCCTCTCGAACCCTGTCCATTGGCCTGTGCCTGCAATTTCACTTTTACCTAGGCATTTTGATTAGCATTCTAGTTCTCTATTTGGCTGGGAGCCCTGGCATCCTGCCTAGATTTTAATAAGCCATATCTAGGTGGATGCAGAGCTCCCAGCCTTGAGGTTGACTGTGCATCTCTTACTCTGAACCATCAGGTAGGGATAGTCTTAGTTTGCTGTGTCATCACAAAGTAGCACAGACTGGGTGGTATAAACAACAAACATTTATTTACTCACAAATCTGGAGGTCAAAAGTTTAGGATCAAGTGTCAGCAGCTTTGATTTCTTCTGAGTCTTCTCTTCCTGGCTTGCAGATGGCTACCTTCTCACTGTACCCCCACATTACCTTTTCTGTCTAGTTGCACATCCCTGGTGTCTCCCTTTCTGTTCTTAACTCCTCTTCTTATAAGGACACCAGTCCAGATTGGATTAGGGCCCACCTTAATAGTTTCATTTTCACTTAATTGCCTCTTGAAGGCTCTATCTCCAAATACAGTCATATACTGAGGTACTGGGAGTTAGGGCTTCAACATGTGCATTTTTGGGGGGAGTGGAGAGACAATTCAGCTCGTAACAGAGACTGAAGGGCCTGCTGCCAATAAATTGATTACTTGGGTCTCTGGTAATATATCTGACTGCTTTTGACCATCACTCTTGGCCCTGCTAGACGGCACTACTGCCCTGAACTACCCTATAGGAGGGGACCCCTTTGAATGTGAAGACAGCTGGAAATTTAAGTCTTCTTTTTTATGCCCCATTGCCCCATATTCTGACTTCTACCATGTATAGTCTGAATGTCTGAATCTCCTCAACTTTCATATTTGAGAAGCTAATACCCAATGTGATGGTATAAAGAGGTGGGGCCTTGTAATGATTAAGTCATGAGGGATCCACCCTCATAAATAGGATTGTTATGCCCAGACCGTTTATTCCCCAAAGAAGACCACCAGAGTCCAGAGTCAAAGCCAAGCGGCAAGGATCTTTAATGCAAGTTCGAACTTGGTCCCTCCGTTTCTCAATATACAAGAGGGCCTTGAACAATGCGTGCGCTGGCTTTTTATAGCCCGATGGAAATAGGACTTGTAAGGTTACAGAGGAACAGGGAACAAGGGAATTCTTTAGGTTACAGCATTACAATTGGTTAACATATTAAGTTTATACATTTAGCAGTTATCTATTGGTTTCCGTGCTTTTAGTAAAACTACAAACGGC
>NW_012115932.1:13461385-13498483 GCF_000951035.1 Colobus angolensis palliatus | reverse complement strand
AGCCCGATGGAAATAGGACTTGTAAGGTTACAGAGGAACAGGGAACAAGGGAATTCTTTAGGTTACAGCATTACAATTGGTTAACATATTAAGTTTATACATTTAGCAGTTATCTATTGGTTTCCGTGCTTTTAGTAAAACTACAAACGGCAGCGCCCTTATCGGGGATTTCCCAAGCTGAGATATATGGAGAAATGTATTTGCACTGGGCCGTGTTTGCACTGGCCCCAGGAAATTGAGAGATATATGGTGTCTGTATTTGCACTGGGCCGTGTTTGTACTGGGCTCAGGAAATTGAGAGATATATGGTGTCTGTATTTGCACTGGGCCGTGTTTGTACTGGCCCCAGGAAATTGAGAGATATATGGTGTCAAGTGGAATGTGTTTGCTGGGCCCAGGACTGACGAATGTGCCTGATTTCTTTCAGGATCAGTGCCCTTGTAAAAGGAGTTAGAGTGAGCTCCCGGTGCCTTCCACTATGTGCTCACACATGTGCCATCTATGAGATATGGGCACCCACCAGACACCAAGTCTACTGACATCTTCATCTTGGATTTCCCAGCCTCCAGAACTCTGCGCAATACATTTCTGTTGTTTATAAGTTACCCAATCTAAGGCATTTTGCTAGAGAAACCTGAACAGACTAAGACATATTCCTTCCCTACTACCCATCTCGCAGAAAAAGATTAGAAAACAGCAGTTTTTGTGGCTGGACTGAACAGACTGATGCTCAAGGCCATGCTAACATTCTCTTAACATAGAAGACTCCAGTTATAATACAGATTAAAGAGGCTCTTTATTTTCACATTAAGGCCACCTTTTAATCTTTACACCAATAAGGTGACTCAGTTACCTGTATAGCTGGTGTTTAAAAGTATCTTTGGTGGGGGGTGGGTGGTGAGAGGTTCTTAGCAATAAAATGTAGCAGTTAAGCACTCAAGCTCTGGGAGATCAGATTGTCTGGGTTAGTATTTGAGTGCCATCTTATTACTGAGTGATCTTGGGCAGTTTTCTTGACCTCTTAATGCCACATTTTCCTCATCTGTAAAAGGAAAAAATAGTAACAACTACCTGATGGATTTGTGGTTAGGATTAAATGAGTTAAAACATACAGTGAAGTTAAAACAGGGCCTGACACACAGTAAGTACTCAATTTCAGCTCTAGCTTTTATATTACTGTGAGAATTTACAGAATTGCCTTTATTTCAGCCTTTACTATTAGTTTATCTTGAGTAATTTTTATAAAATGTATATTCATGTCATTTATTTGTCTATAAAAGATAAAAATTCAACCAAAACTGGCTTAAGTATGGGAAGGAATTTATTGTCTCTTGTAAGTCAAGCAATTTAGGAACATAACAGCATCAGATATGGCTTGATACAGAGCCCAAGAGCCCAAATGATGTCACCAGAACTCATTTTTTTTTCTGTACATTTCTCAGCTATGTTGCTTTTACGTTTCTCTATTCTTTGTGATTTCTTTCTTATGGTTGAAAGACTACTGTTATCAGCTCTTGGAACTGCATGATTCTAGGTTAAAATCCAATTTAAAAAGTGAGCATCTTTATTCTAGTATTTCCAGAGAAAATGCCACTCTTATTGTAGTAGGTTAGCCCATGTGCTTAGCTTTGGTTTGATTACTGATGCCACAAAACATCAGGACTTTGATTGGTCAGATCTGGTTCATCCACCCCACTCTTGAGTTAGGAACATGAGTTGAAAGTGAGGAAATTGGGTTATCACTACCAGAAAAAAGATTACAAGATTCCAGACAGCAAAATAATAGATGTTCACAGCATGATTGTGTTTTAAATAGATTTGGAGGACTTTGGGCATATGTGGGGGCTCTAGCACATATTACAGTTTTTTCTGTTCTACTCTGTGTCCAAATCCACAAATTGGATGTGAATTATGTCTGGCATTATATAAAGACAACACTAATGCAATTGAGATAGTGGCTCTCCTAAAGAAAGCAAAAAGACATATGTTAACATATACAATTGTGGGAATATGAAGGATTTTTACATTTTAGTTCTAGGAATGGAGAAGAGCTCATCAACTCTTCTCTCATTCATGCCAACCCCTTTCCTCCACCTGCCAAAAGGGGAATTATGGATAGGGTCAGCCACTTTGGGTGGAGTAAGTCACTGTACAGCATGAAAAGCTCCATCTCCTCTCCTTCTGGGTGGTACACTGACCTGGTCCTGTGGTACTGGGAGAAGATCCAAGCATCTCTTTTTGGATGGTTTTCTCAACTAGATCCGAAGAATGCCCAGTTCAGCTTTAGGCACTGAAGGCTTCCCAGGAATAAACATACAACTAGTTAGGCTTTGTTCAGACAGACTAGTCTTTCCACTTGCTTCTAGTCCATTCAAACCTGTCTTGCTTGACTACAGAAGCTCTCTATGGATTCTAGCCCAGACGGCTTGAGTTCCACTTGGCATTTGGGGTCAAAGCCCTTATACTTTGTCTGCTTTGTTTAATATCTCCCTTGGAGATATTCTGAAAGAAGTAATGGTGCACCTAAGGCAAGAATTTAGGTAGTGCTAAGGTCCTTGGTTAAAATACCACCATATTATCTTTCTATTACCACTTAATTGCACCTAATTATACATTCCAAACACAACTTTTGAGAACATTTAGTTTAATCTCATTGTCTTTAAGATCCACAGTTAAAGGTCCGAAGAACTAATAAAGGGGGAATCAAAGGCACATTATATTGCTCATGTGCTTGAAGAATATGGATCAGTAGTCTGAACTTGGCTGTCAAAACTCTTCTTAAGAATAAAAGAATCTGGCTCCGAGAACTAAACTTGAGTAAAACATCTTAATGGAACCGACTGTTTACTAGTATGATTTTCATGGGAGGATCTGGCCCTAGCTCAAAAAGATTTTTAATACAAACTAATCTACTAAGGGGATTTGTTTTCTTAACCCAAAGCCTGAACACCATGTCTGTGAAGTATACCACTGTATATAGTGTAATTGTTGTGTATTCCCCTCATTAGGAGAAAGAGTGGAAAATATCAAATCCTGTCAAATGAAGCAAAGGAAAAAAATTGGTCTTTCATTTGTAGAAGAGAAAATAACACCCCAGGGACTCCAAAGCCTGCTCTGTATTACCCGACATTCTCTAATTGAACCCTCCTTAAAAAATCCAACTTCACAAGTGATGTCTTAGAAATTCCCTCTAATTTAAAGTACTCCACAGTTCAGCATCTGCGAATGTCCCCTTGTGAGCTAGAAGGACTAATGATCAAAAAGAAACCGGTGAGATATAAAGATATTTAACTTCTCTCATGTGAGTTTAGTGATTCAGAAAAGACTGATATGCCAGTTTTTTTCTTATTTTAATGACCTTACCCGCATGCAGCCTCCCTGATTCCCATAACACTTTGTTTATACAGATAATTTTCTTTCCAGCAGGAGCTCTTACATGCTTTCATAACCTTTTTTCATAAATCAAGTCAATGCACTGTGAAGTTTGATGGGACACAGGGGTCAGGAGTCTTCCCCTTGAGTATGCCAATTGGGACACTGATTGCTTCGTTGCCCTTCCTGGATTTCTAAGTGGGCTGATGCTGGTGCAGGGACCTGGGGGCATGACTTGATTGAGCAGGAAGGCCACCCCACAGTGGCCCAGGGGTAAGTGCAAACTCTGTGAGAAATAGAATGTCTGAGAAGGTCCCCCATGAAGAAGCCAAATTCCAAATGTGTGTCCAGATTGTGGAAAGCTTAAGTCAGAGATTCTTGGGTTGAGCTTTGGTTATCTCTTAGGAATGCCATAATTTTTATTTACTCAAGTGTCCATTTAAAATTAAAAATAACTTCACTGAATGACTCAAGCAAATCAGATGGTATTCTTTTGGTAGCACAAGAAAAAAAAGCCACCCCAAATTGGTATATACGTATAAGAAAAATTAATGAATGTTGTTACTGGGATATGCAAGGAGGGGCATCAGATACAGTCTGATCCAGGGGATCAAATGGTATGAAGGAGATTTTTCTTTCTCTTATCTCTTGCCTTAGATTCCCACTAGATGTTTTCAGGTAGGCTTTTACACAGACTGAGAAAGATGGGAAAGACGGCAACTAGCAACCTCCTGTTCTCATCTTATCCAAAGGAAGAGAGGAGCCTCTTTTCTCTTGTCATGTCTTTATCAGACTTCAAGGAGTTCTATGACCCTGTAATTCATGTGTATGGATGGGTTTCCCAAAGATGTAGTAGGAAGGAAAATGCACAATTTCATTGGACTAACCCATCTTTGTCAGCTCTCTACTCCTCTTTTCTGCCCCACCTCAACATGTGTGTGCATGCACACGTACTCACACCCACCCCTTGCTAAAATATTCTGAAAGGAAACCTCATATGATAAACATAAATAAATATGGCATGACCAACAAATTACAGTCATTTAGGATCTCATCATAACCCCACAGACAGTTGCCTGATGCCCTGATGCCACTTACAATATGTGTTTCACAAACACTGTTTTATCTAACATATGTGCCAGGCACGGTTCTAAGTATTTTACAAGTATTAACTAACTCAGTTCTTTCTTTTTTTTTTTTTTCTAAGATGGAGTCTCACTCTGTGGCCCAGGTTGGAGTGCAGTGGCGCGATCTCGATTCACTGCAGCCTCTGCCTCCTGGGCCCAAGAGATTCTCCTGCCTCAGCCTCCCAAGTAGCTGGGACTATAGGTGTGCACCATCACACCCAGGTAATTTTTCTATTTTTAGTAGAGATGGGGTTTCACCATGTTGATCTGGATGGTCTCAAACTCCTGACCTCAGGTGATCTGCTGGCCTTGGCCTCCCAAAGTGCTGGGATTATAGGCGTGAGCCATTGTGCCTGGCCAACTAACTCAATTCTTTTAACAAACCTATGCGGTAAATACTGTTGTTGGGCCAGGCGCGGTGGCCCACACCTGTAATCTCAGCACCTTGGGAGGCCGAGGTGGGCGAATCACGAGGTCAGGAGTTTGAGACCAGCCTGGCCAACATAGTGAAACCCTGTCTCTACTACAAATACAAAAAATTAGCTGGGCATGGTGGTAGGCACCTGTAATCCCAGCTACTTGGGAGGCTGAAGCAGGAGAATCGTTTGAACCCAGGAGGCAGAGGTTGCAGTGAGCTGAGATTACACCACTGCACTCCAGCCCAGGTGACAGTGCGAGACACTGTCTCAAAAAAAAAAAAAAAAAACTGTTGTTATTCCCATTCTACAGATTAGTAAACTGAGGCTCAGAGTGGCTAAGGCACTTGTACACAGGTGATAGGTGTGTCAGAGCCTGGATTTGAATCCAGATGGCCTGGAAACATTTTCTTTGAAAAGAACTTGAATGTATTAAATACATTGTCTCCTATTAGCCCTTGTGCTATTGAAGTTACTGCATTAATGCTTTCTGTGTCCCTTTGCTTGAACCACACTTCAGAGTTACCAGCACACGTCCTGTGTTCTCCACTGCTTTCCGATCCATCTCCTCATCAAGTGCAGATAGCAAGGCTGGCATTGCTTTTAAGCTAGCCAGACCTTAGAGATTCTATGCAAGGAATTTGACACATGGTGGACTCTCAATATGGGTTCATTCCTTCCACCTGTACTGTATTTTTTCCAGCAAATATTAACTTTGCTTATTTATTTATTTATTCATTCATTCATTCTTTTCTCTAGCTTTAATCTTGGAAAATGAGTAGGTTATTGCATCCCATTTGAAAAAGCCAACACCTTGAACTTCGAGCAGTCAGGAAGAGCTTTGTATTCTATTTTTTCAACTTTTAAGTTTAATGGTACATGTGCAGGATGTGCAAATTTGTTACATAAGCAAACGTGTGCCATGGTGGCTTGCTGCACAGATCTGCACAGATCATCCCATCACCTAGGTATTAAGCCCAGCATCCCTTAGCTATTTTTCCTGATGCTCTCCCTCCCACCACCCAAGTGCTTTGTATTCTTAGAGAAATACAAATGCCTTTTTTGTTGGGATCTGCTATACTATTGACCACTTACTCAGACAGACAATCCAGTGAATGAAGTCTCACTCCAGCCCTGGGCTCCTCCTGGCTTCCAACCCTGCCACAAAAGACTAAAGCCTTTGTATTAGGTTCAATAGTGTCCTCTCCACAATTTTTGTCCACCTTGGATCGCAGGAGTTGACTTTATTTGGAAATAGGTCTTTATTTGATAGATGCTCATTATGTTAAAATGAGATTATATTAAATTAGAGTGTCTGATAACTGATATCCTTATTAGAAGGCCAGGGGAAGACGTGGGCACACAAAAGGAAGATGGCCATGTGGGCAGAGGCAGAAATGGGATCAATGTAGCTACAGGCCAACGAATGTCAAGGACTGCCCGCTACCACTAGAAGCCAGAAAAGGCAAGGAAAGATTCTTCTCTACAGCCTCCCGAGGGAGCATGACACTATCAACATTTGATTTCAGATATCTAGCCTCAAAAACTGTGAGAGAATAAATTCCAGTTATTTTAAGTTACCCAATTTGTGGTAATTTGTTATGGCAGCCCTGAAAAGTTAACATACCCTTTGCACTTCTTACTGTCTAAAGCTTCAAGTACTCCTTTCTGTGTTCTGCTCCATGATGTTGTGGCTGGGACTTTGAAGCCACATTTCTATTTTGCAGCAGCTCCCTTTGCTTTTTGCCAATATAGACACTGGAGGGCTGCTTCATAGTGGGACAGAGTCATAGGACGATCCTCTACCTGTTTGTCCTTCTTCCTTTGTGTATCAACACAACGACGCTTCTGTAGCCCGCATAGACAGTTGGTCACAATAGTGGCAGTTGGTGATGTTTGCCATCGTGGCTGTGGAATGATGTAACAGCTCCAAATGTCGTGGGAAGGGTGAGCATGTGCAATGAAGGAAAGTGAGACGCTCCCTCCTGCATACTTTTTGTTAGGGAGTAAATCTTCATACAGTCCCCCAAGAGATCCCCCTCAGGTCATATCCACGGGAATTGGGGCACACACCAACACTCTAGGTGGGAGAGGTGTTGAAAGTGAGCAATTGGCATTTGTAGTCTCCTATATGAAGGGCAGTCACTAACAGCTTCCTTCACTTGCCAAGCCCTTCTCCAATCTGAGCCTCAGTTTCTCATCTAGTTTTTTTGTTTGTTTGTTTGTTTTTGACACAGGGTCTCACTGTGTTGCCTAGGCTGGAGTGCAGTGGTGCCATCAGAGCTCACTGCAATCTCAAACTCCTGGGCTCAAGTGATCCTCCTGCCTCAGCCTCCATCACACTTGGATTTTTTTTTTTTTTTTTTTTAAGAGATGTGGTCTTGCTCTGTTGGTCAGGCTGGTCTCAAACTCCTGGCCTCAAGGAATCCTTCCATCTCAGCTTCCCAAAGTGCCGGGAATACAGGTGTGAGCCACCACACTCAAGCTTCTCTTTTATTAAGTAGGGCTGGTAATAAGTACTCTTGCAGCGGTTTTGCAAGAACTAAATGAGGTAGGTGGGTAAAAGGTTTCTAGCATAATGTGTGGCACTCAGTACACATTCAGTAAAAGCAGATCTGTTCTCCTGTTACCTGGCTACTTGTCCAAGGGTACTGCCCATGCTTCATAGCCAGCTGCTCTTGGTTGACTGAGGTGTATCTGGGAACTAAGGGCTGAGGTCTCCTGCTCTAGCTTATAGATGTTCCATTTCTGTGGCACCTTATCTTTTTTGAAACATTGTCACCTCAGTATATTCTTTACTCACAAAATCCCTGTGAGGAAGCCAGTATCACCGTCTTCCAAGTATGTGAAGCACCAAGAAGGAAAGGGTTGGGATTCCTGTCTCCAACCTATTCACCAGTATGGGTTTTCTTAAGCCTAGAGCTGTGGAAATCATTCCTTCTTTAAGAATGGGTCCATATATTCGTAGTTATTTTGCCAGGAATAATGTAGATACCCCTTCTGCGGTAACAGGGCTCCTGGTCAAGGTCTCAACCAGTGTTTTTTTCTGAAGATTCCTGGGAGAAATATTTCTGTACACAGTTGCAAATGCATTCACCTACAGCCTGAGAAATATTTTTATCTTTGCACTTTGATTTTGACATCCAATTCCTCCGCCTTGTTCATCCACACAAAAGACCTGCTTTTAATTCCATCTGCTTTTGCTTAATTCACTAGCACATTGGAAGCATCAGGGAGAACATGAGGCAGTTGAATCTGGAGTAATGGGTTCTGGGAAAGGCAGGATGTACAATATGAAATGGCCCAGGGCAGCCTGTGGGACTAAGGCCTTCTCAGCTGGTCCCTGGGTCTTCTTGGGCATCTTCGTGTTACAGCCTTGCAGGATGTTGGAAGAATTACTCCTCTGAAAAATTAGGGATTCTCTGCCTTCTCCTTTCCTGTGTGTCATGCACATATCCCACCTGGCATGGGCTAAGTGAACAGATTTATTTACTGCAGTGGATCAGGATGCAAAGAATATTCAAATAGATTAAGTGAGAGGTAAATTACCAATTTGCCTTGAATTCTAAGTATCCCTCTGAATTTTTCAGGAGTTTTCTATGGCACTAGTTTCCTTACCCTACCTTTCTCATGTTACTGTCACCCTAAAAAGAAACGTTTTTTCTTTTTAAACCATGGAGACTCTTTTGCAATGCAGTCACTCTCAAACCACAATGAAGGTATTGGGTTCTACCACTTCACGTCTTAAAGGACAGTTTAGATGCGATCTGGTATGTGTGTGCACACACATACAGTATGTGATGCTTTGGAGGGTAGGCAGTAAAATGTCACATTCTTCTCTAGGACAATGAGAATTTCTCATTCTCTTGTGACCTCTGCAGAAAAAAAGCTGAAGTCCTTAGAGTGGCTAGAAGCATCCTCTTGCCATTTTTAATGGGGCCCCCTGCATGCCTTTCTGCAGTTAGTACTTGAAAAACTGCTTCTAAGTCTGTGACTATTCTTTAAAGGAGACAGGGCAGGAGGTAGAAGGGGTGCAAGTTTATGAAAAGCTTCTCCTTCAGTCTGCAGGAAGCTTCTTGTCTGCTCTGTGGACCTCAGAGCCCAGCTAGCCATCTATAGAATCTGTGGGAAGTGTTATCAGGAAGGAAACTATTGACAAGTGAGGATTAAACTAGTCTTCTGAGTGGTAATTGGCATTCATGTATGTGCAGTGATGAGGTTATCAGGTGAACTTGTCAGGGCTCCCTTTCATTTGAAGAAAATGCAAACAATGTTGCTGAAGCCAAATAAAGAAGGGCCCTCGAAGCATTCTGAGAAGTAGTGGAGACAAAACAACAAATAAAAACAAAGCATTTCCTTTTCAGAGAATTGCATACAAAAGCTGTGGAGAAACAGGAAACAGCCTGATTAGGAACAAAGATTTTTCTTAGGTCTGGGTCCTGGTGTCAACCCTGCTGCTCACCCAGAGATCTTGAGCAGGCCACTTAACTTCTTGGGGGATAAGTCTTTTCTTTTGGGAAATTTCAGAAGTGCAGGGGCATCCTACTGTGAGTTCTGGGGCAAGCTGGCATGGAGTTTCTGCTGGCAATTAGAGGAGAAGGGCAGAAATGGGACATCCACTTATAACTACTGAATTTTGTTTTGCAGTTTGGAGTATCTAACACTTGGTGTATTTGTACATGTACAACATATCTCTGTATTGCATGTTAAGCACAGACAGTCACTCTGAGGAATCGTTAGATTTTGGAATTCTGTGCTTATATGGCTCATTTGTAAAGAGTCTGAAATGAATTATTCTGTTTACCAAAAATGTTTTGGGGGAAAAGGTCAAACCTCAAATATCTCTCAGTTCTTTTTCCAAGGAAGAGACCCTTTGGAGTTGAATATGAAGTCATAATTTCTATACTTCTAAATTAATCTAATAATTTCTCAGACTCAACAAACATGGTTCTCTGCACTGGAGACAAACTTTGATGATCAAAAGATGGAGGGAAGGGAGGGAGATAATCATGGGTCTTAAATCTATAAGTTTTTCATTTTCTGTCAATCTGCCTCTTCTGTCACCTCTGCCACCCCTTCCAACCTCTGACAAAAGAATTCACATACCTTCTTGCTAAATTGTGAGGACATCAACCATGTTGATTTCAAGAGTTAGAGTTTAGCATTAAAAAACATTTTGTCTAAAGACATGATGCAATCACAAAAGCCACACTCTTGCCTCATACCAGTCCAAATTGCTTTACTATTAATAAGATAGAGAAAACCACTTTTTCATAAGTCTTTTCCTAGGTAAATAACATATTAACTAGTTCAATAATAGTTCATTCAGAGATAGGGCATATGACCAATCCCCAAGGTCAAAAGTACTTCATTACATGCTATTATGAGCAAGGCTTCTATGAACATTCTTGCATTGTCTTCTGGTGCATGTACACAAAATTTTGGTGCATGGGCTTAGGAGAGAAATTGTTTTTGTTGGAAGGTAGCAAAAGTATTTGTTCAATCTTACAAAACAATGTTTCACTCTTTTCCAAAGTGCTTGTCTTAGTTCGTTTTGTGTTGCTATGAAGAAATTTCTGAGGTTGTAAGAAAAGAGGTTTATGTGGCTCACAGATCTGCAGGTTGTACAAGGGCAGCTGCATTTTCTTATCTTCTGGTGAAGCCTCTTGTGCTGTGTCAAAACATGGTGGATAAAGTCAAGAGAGAAGCAGGCACACGCAAAGAAGGACCAAATTCAAGAGGCATCTTGACTTTATAACAACCCACTCTTGCAAGAAGTAATCTATTCCCCCAAAAACCAACCCAGCTTCACAAGCGTGAGAACTCACTCATTACTGTGAAAACAGCACCAAGTTATTCATCCAACCCCATGACCCAAACACCTCCCACTAAGCCCCACCTTCCAGTACCACCATGATATGGTTTGGCTGTGTCCCCACCCAAATCTCAACTTGAATTGTATCTCCCACAATTCCCATGTGTTGTGGGAGGGACCTGGGGGAGGTAATTGAACCACGAGGAGGGCTGGTCTAGTTTCATTAGATCTGATGGGTTTATCAGGAGTTTCCACTTTTGCTTCTTCCTCGTTTTCTCTTGTTGCCACCATGTAAGAAGTGCCTTTTACCTCCCCCCATGATTCTAAGACCTCCCAGCCATATGGAACTGTCAGTCCAATTTAACCTCTTTTTCTTCCCAGGCTTGGGTATGTCTTTATCAACAGTGTGAAAATGCACTAATACAGTAAATTGGTACCAGTAGAGTGGGGTGTTACTGAAAAGATACCTGAAAACATGGAAACGACTTTGAAACTGGGTAACAGGCAGAGGTTGGAACAGTTTGGAGGGCTCAGAAGAAGACAGGAAGATGTAGGAAAGTTTGGAACTTTCTAAACAATTGTTGAATCGCTTTGCCCAAAATGCTGATAGCGATATGGACAATAAGGTCCAGGCTGAGGTGGTCTCAGGTGGAGATGAGGAACTTGTTGGGAACTTGAATAAAGATGACTCTTGTTATGTTTTAGCAAAGACACTGGTGGCATTTTGCACCTGCCCTAGGGATTTGTGGAACTTTGAACTTGAGAAAGATGATTTAGGGTATCTGGTGGAAGAAATTTCTAAGCAGCATAGCATTCAAGATGTGACTTGGGTGCTGTTAAATGCATTCAGTTTTATAGAGGAAGCAGAGTATAAAAGTTTGGAAAATTTGCAGCCTATGTGATACAAAAGAAAAAAAAAAATTTCTGGGGAGAAATTCAAGCCAGCTGCAGAAATTTGGGATAAGTAGCAAGGAGCCTAATGTTAATCCCCAAGACCATGGGAAAATGTCTCCAGGGCATGTCAGAGGTCTTCATGGCAGCCCCTACTGTCACAGACCTGGAGGCCCAGGAGGAAAATGTGGTTTTGTGGACCAGGCCCAGGGTCCCTGTGCTGTGTGCAGCCTAGGGACTTGATGCCCTGTGTCCCAGCTGCTCCAGCCATGGCTGAAAGGGGTCAACATACAGCTTGAGCTGTGGCTTCAGAGGGCAGAAGCCCCAGTCCTTGGCAGCTTCCACATGTTTTGAGCCTGCAAGTGCACAGAGTCAAGAATGGAGGTTTGGGAACCTCCACCTAGATTTCAGAAGATTTATGGAAATGCCTGGATGCCCAGTCAAAAGTTTGCTACAGGGGCGGTACCCTCATGGAGAACCTCTCCTAGGGCAGTGTGGAAGGGAAATGTGGGGTCGGATCCCCCACATAAAGCCCCTACTGGGCCACTGTCTAGTGGAGCTGTGAGAAGAGGGCCACTGTCCTTCAGATCCCAGAATGGTAGATCCATCAACAGCTTACACTGTGTGCCTGGAAAAGCCACAGACACTCAACACCAGCCTGTGAAAGCAGCCAGGAGGGGGGCTGTACCCTACAAAGTCACAGGGGTGGAGCTGCCCAAGACCATGGGAACTCACCCCTTGCATCAGCGTGACCTGGATGTGAGACGTAGAGTCAAAGGAGATCATTTTGGAGCTTTAAAATTTGACTGCCCGGACTTGCATGGGCCCTGTAACCCCTTTGTTTTGGCCAATTTCTCCCATTTGGAATGGCTGTATTTACCCAATACCTGTATCCCCATTGTATCTAGGAAGTAATTAGCTTGCTTTTGATTTTATGGGCTCATAGGCGGAAGGGACTTGCCTTGTCTCAGATGAGACTTTGGACTGTGGACTTTTGAGTTAATACTGAAATGAGATAAGACTTTGCGGGACCGTTGAGAAGGTGTGATTGGTTTTGAAATGTGAGGACATGAAATTTTGAGGGACCAGGGGCAGCATGATATGGTTTGGCTCTGTCCTCACTCAAATCTCAACTTGAATTATATCTCCTAGAATTCTCATGTGTTGTGGGAGGGACCTAGGGGGAGGTAATTGAATCATGGGGGCCAGTCTTTCCCATGCTATTCTCGTGGTAGTGAATAAGTCTCATGCAACCTGATGGGTGTATCAGGGGTTTCCACTTTTGCTTCTTACTCATTTTCTCTTGCTGCCACCATGTAAGAAGTGCCTTTTGCCTCCCGCCATGATTCTGAGGCCTCGCCAGTCATATGGAACTTAAGTCCAATTAAACCTCTTTTTCTTCCCAGTCTCGGGTATGTCTTTATCAGCAGCATGAAAATGGATTAATACACAGTACACTGGGGATCAAATTTCAACATGAGCTTCAGTAAGGACAAACAAACCATATCTAATCCATAGCAGTGCTTATACTAATTTACATTATTACCAGCAGTGCAGGTTGCTGTAAATTCTCACTGATACTTGGTATTGTCAGACTTGTTCATCTTTGCCTAATACCCATCTACATGTTAAATCAATAATATGCTAAAAAGAGTCACAAAAGATGACATTTGGTATATTATTTATATAAAGCTCATTTAAAAATAAAATAATACATTATTTAGGAATACATGCATAAAACATTTTTAAAAATTAATGATAAGCCTAAAGCCCAACAATGGTTACTTTTGGGATAAGATTGAGCAGGAGCACATGAGTGTTGGTAATGTTCTAGCTTTACTATTGTGATGATTAATTGCAACTTGACTGGGTTAAGGGGTGCCCAAGTAGCTGGTATGACCTTTTTTTCTGGGTGTGTCTGTGAAGGTGTTTCTGGAAGAGTTTAGCATTTGAATCAGTAGAAAATCTCCCTTGTGAACGCCACTGGGCATTCAAAATTGAACCGTAGTTCAATCCATTGTGGGTCTGAATAAAACAAAAATAAAGAAGAGGAAGACAATTTGCTGTCTCTGGTTGAGCCAGGACTTCCATCTTCTGCTGCCCTTGGATATTGGTGGTCCTGGTTCTTGGGCATTTGAATTGAGACCAGGACTTAGGACCAGGGCCATCACACCTCCCTCTCCCTGATTCTCAGGTCTTGGGATTCAGATTGAATCACACAAGCAGATTTCCTGGTTTTCTAGTTTGCAGAGTGCAGGTCATGGGTCTTCTCAACTTCTATACCACATGAGTCTATTCCTATAGCACATCTCTTCATTTTATACACACACACGCACACACACACACAATATATGCACATCTCTTCATTTTATACACACACACGCACACACACACTATATATAGATATATATGTGTGTGTATAAATATATAATCTTTAATGCTTCTGCTTCTCTGGTGGACCCTAATACAACTACGATTCATTGTAACTTACATGTATGTTGCATATATTCTTTTGTGTGCATATTTCATAATAATTTAAAAGTTAAAAATAAATTTTCTTTCATTGAAGTTGAGATCCTGGAAAGGACTCAGATGTTTAACTTAATTAGCTTTTTTAAACTTTTAGGGTCAGGGGTGTGTGCGCAGGTTTGGTATATAGGTAAATTACAGGTCACGGGGTTTGGTGTACAGATTATTTTGTCACCCATGTAATAGGTAACTTTTAATGCAACTAAGAAAAAGTGCAGCAGCAGGGAATGAGGAGCAGAGAAAGGGCGCTGAAAGGATTTGTGAGGCAGCTCAATTTGGACAGAAAGAAGGCAATTGCCACTTCTGAATTTGCA
Organism: Colobus angolensis palliatus; assembly: GCF_000951035.1. Lineage (NCBI taxonomy): Eukaryota > Metazoa > Chordata > Mammalia > Primates > Cercopithecidae > Colobus > Colobus angolensis. The sequence goes on along the minus strand of NW_012115932.1, from coordinate 13,484,019 downwards.
TCTTGATTCTGTCACTTAATAAGAATGTGGCTTTGGAAAGGTAACTTTACCTCTTGGTATTCCATTCTTCCTCTCTGTAAAATGGGGCTAATGAAGAGCATGCATTTCTTAAAGTTGTTTTGAGGACTAAATGAAAAGATGGAAGTAAAGCCTTTTCTTTATGGCTGGCGCCTTGAAATATTTTAGTGTTTGTTTTGCCAGAAGAACTCTTGTTGGAGCTGGAAGCCTTAAATAATAGGATGGGTATATTTGCATTTGGAGCCTAAGCACCAGGCATTTGAAACTTTTCTTACTAGATACCCACAGGAATTGAACTCAATCGGGATAAGTTGCAGTTGGTCTTTGCTAAGTCCTTGGGGCAGGAATGCATTATTACACCCTGAAGTAAAATCATCTTGGTGTTAGAATGATTTGGGGCCAGTGGACTGGTGGCTAAAAGAAGCTGTGACTTGACAGGTGCACCAGAACTTGTCCTGATGCATGCGTTGGACGTCAGTCGTAGAACACAGATGGCAGGAATGAATTGAAACAGTCAGAATCAAACCACCACCATGACACTGTGATAGTGATTGGCAACACTTGTGGTGTCAGCAACACAAACAGGAAGCTCTGCCCCAGTCACATTTCTTCACACTGCTCGGGTTCCCTGAATTTTGACCTGGGCAGCAACAAGTGGTGACATCCCAGGCTCTTGTGACCCTGTTTGGATGCCTGTTTCTGGAGTGAGCAGGACTCCAATGGGTAACACTCTAGCTCCAACTAAGGCATCTGTGGTAAACAGGCATTTCTTTGGCGGTGGCTGGGAAACCCCAGCCTCAACTGGAGTTCTGAGGAGAGAGCAAGCAGGTCTGGATCCTGGAGCGTGACAAGTAAGCACCATACAGTTTGCATTTATGGACATGACAGAGGAAGGGAACCCCATGTAGGGGAAAGACAGCCATGGGAGGGCTGAGTGGTTGCTGTACTTTGGACTATAACTTGGTAGGGAATGAGGACCATTCACAACTCAACTTGTACAACCAGATACTTCAACATGGATTAAAATAAGATGGCACATCTTCGAGGGACCTGCATTACACAGGCTGCTGCTGCTTGAGATAGGTTCTGCAATTATGCTTTGCCATCAGGAAACTGGTATGTGTCCTCCTCTTGCTTAGATATTGTGGGATGGGAGGAAAACTCTTTTCAGATAATGTATGCTGGACAACTCAGGACCTAAAGTGATAGGTTTAAGTCTTCTAAGTTACATTAATAGGTTTTTTAAAAATTACATTTATGTAATTAAAAAAAGATAACAACATAACAAGCACCCTTATTCCCACCATATAATATTATTGAGATCTCTTCTACTTGCTTAATTTTTAAAAAAGGAACAAAACATTACAAATAGATCAAGTTTAAGTTCTGTTTGCTCACTGTTTCCGTCTCACTTCTCTCCTGCTCTCCCTAAACCCACAGAGGCAACTAACTGACAGTGAAATGGGAAAGGTTCCGTTACCCGCCTTGCAGAGTGTGTGATGGAGTTGTGACTCACTTCTTTAGTGCCCCGCTGCTCAAACCTCTAGGGGAGCATACAGATGGGCAGGTCATGGGGCTCTGACCCCCAGCAGTGTCTAGGGGTTTACAGCCAAAGCCTCAGTGGGTGTGTGTTACAGGGTGCTCTTTTAGTTTGCCATCTATAGTTGGCTTGTGTTAGTCAGCTCACTTAGACCCCTGCCTTATTGCAAGGACAGAGGGATTTCTGTGTCCTGGGGTTCCTGTCATGGTGTACCAGAAGAATTGGATCACAGGTGGGCTTGGAGAATGAATGCCAGGTTTTATTGAGTGGAAGTAGCTCTCAGCAGATAGGAGAGCCAGAAGGGAGATGGTTTTCCTCTAGAGTTGGGCCATTCGGCGGCCAGGATCTCATTTGACTGCCTTGGCCAAACTCCATGTCATTCTGCCAGTTGGTGGTCTGCCAGCATGCTGCTGTGCTCCTATGCCAGTGCATTCCTCTCCACATCCAGCTGTCTATGTGTCTGCCTGCTAGGCTCTCAGGGGTTTTTATAAGCACAGGATAGGGGCATGGCAAGCCAGGGTGGTCTTGGGAAATGCAACATTTGGGCAGGAAAACAAAAATGCCTGTCCTCACCTAGGTCCCTGGGTACAGGCCTGGAGGTGGAGCCCTAGACAGGGACCATGCCCTCCACTACTCAGCCCTTCCCTTCCTCTCTTCCGTAGCATTTAAAGGGACCACACCCTTCTCTACCCAGCACTTCCATATCAGTAGCACAATTTGGGAGGTACTCTCCTCCTCCATGTTTGTATACCTTTACTACACATTGATGGATTCATAAATAATAGGTTTGTGTCCTTTTTGTGTTCTTTGTTTTTTAAATCATCATCTGTGCATTTTCTTAAATTTTCCTTTTTCACACTTTTTTCTTATTCTTTTTTGTTTTTGTTTTTGTTTTATGAAATGAGGTCCTGCTCTGGAGTATAGTGGTGTGATCTCAGCTCACTGCAACCGTGAACTCCTGCACTCAAGTGATCCTGCCAGCTCAGCCTCCCAAAGTGCTGGGATTACAGATGCACACCGCACACCTGGCCCATTTTGCTTTAGAGACTATCCATGTTGATGTATGTAGAGCTAGTTAATGCATTATCACTGTGGCATAAAATGAATTCCGTAATACAAATATACAATGTTTTATTTATTGATTCTTTTGTCACTGGATATTTAGATATATATTTTTAAATCTTCACAATTATAAACAAGGCTGTAATGAATATCCTCTTTAAAGACCTGCCTACTTTACAGGAATATATAGACTTCTGTAGCATCAACATTAATAGCAAGGACGACCAGCTGCTCTGTGATCACACTGTGCTATGCTGAGGTCAGCTTGTTTGGGCTGCAGGAGGTAATTAAAATTTCAAAAATGTTGCAAGCCAGTTACTAACACAGACATGAAAAGTAAAATTTTGTAAATGTATAATGGAATAATTTATATTTTAAAAGGTAATAATGACTTGAACCCCATCATTTCTCCTCCTCCTATTTTATACTTCTTTAAAAATGGGAAAGAAATAAAAAAACAGTCAGCTAATGAACTTTCCAAAATTAGGAGCCCATGAGCTGTAACTGGCTAGTGATAGAGAAGATGTTAATAACGCAGATTTAACTTAAAAGTGGTTGTGGGCTGGATGCAGTGGCTTATGACTGTAATGCCAGCACTTTGGGAGGCCAAGGCGGGTGAATCACCCAAGGTCAGGAGCTCAAGACCAGCCTGACCAGTATGGTGAAACCCCGAATTTAGTAAAAATACAAAATTTAGCCGGGTGTGGTGGCACACGCACCTGTAGTCTCAGCTGCTCAGGAGGCTGAGACAGGAGAATGGCATGAACCCGGGAGGCAGAGCTTGCAGTGAGCCAAGATCCTGCCACTGCACTGCAGCCTGGGTGACAGAGGGAGACTCCGTCTCAAAAAATAAAATAAAGTAAAATAAAATAAAATAAAATAAAATAAAATAAAATAAAATAAAATAAAAATTAGCCAGGCTTGGTAGTGTGCGCCTATAGTCCCAGCTACTCTGGCGGCTGAGACAGGATAATTGCTTAAACTTGGGAGGCTGAGGTTGCAGTGAGCTGAGATCGCGCCTCTGCACTCCAGCCTGGGTGACAGAGTGAGACTCCGTCTGGGGTGGAGGAGGGGGTGGAGGCGGGTGGAGGGGTGCGAGGCGGGGAGGAAGTGGTTGCATATGTAGTTTTTACATTGTAAATGGCGGAAAAGTCTGAGGAAATATTCTTCCAATGTTTGAAAACTATTGCTCAGTTCAGCAAAAAAGTTACTCAGATCCTTCACAAACAAATGAAGTTTTGACATCTATTTTCATTATATATTTCACTTTCATCTTACTCATTAGTGTAAATGCAAATATCAACCAACACTCATCAGCAACTACACCTGGAAATCTAGTTGTTAAACATTCATCAACACCACTGGGTCACATCCATTAAATTTTTGCAGAGAAGAGGCCCTCATTCATCTAATTGAGATGTCATATTACACTTAAATTGCATCTTTTCCCTCGCTTACATACACACACCACTCACATGATTGCCAAATCTTCTTCTGTCTTATGTATAGTCTTCTTATTTTTTTACTTAAAACTGTATTCAAATGATGTTTATTATTAATATTATATCATCATTAGCAGCAGCATCACCGTTTTACATCCTAAACCCCCACCAGACCATGAACTGCTCAAAGGCAGGGCCCATGGTGCAGTTTTTCCCTTTGTACTTGAGTGTTCTCATTAGAAAAATGGGCTTAATAATAATAACTACCTCATAAGTTTGTTATGAGGATTCAATGAGATATTATATGTAAAGTGCTTATAATGGTGCCTGCCATATAGTAAGCACTCAATTACTGTTAGCTATTATCACCGTTATTCACTGTAGAAGTATTAGTATTATCCTCATCATCCTCAATATTATGGTAGCTTTAAATCTCCACAAAATTCCTGGCCTACAGCAGGCACATTGCAATAAGAAATTTGTGAATGTGACCTCTTTTTAGCACGTAGAATGTGACAATCAGAAAAATAAATCAAACTAAACCACTTCTCATGTCTCTAGGACAGGGTGCTTGATGTGGTGGTACTAAACTGAATAGGACATAAATGTCACTTGCTCCTACAACAACAATCTAACTAGGGAGACTGACCACCCTAAACAGTAGAAGGAAAGTACCAGCAGAATGGAATAGGCTCTAAGAGCCAGGGAAGCCAGTGGGGTGTTAAAGTCTCCCACTGTTATAATTAATAAGTTCTGCCAAGAGCAATCAGGCAGGAGAAAGAAATAAAGAGTATTCAAATAGGAAAAAAGGAAGTCAAATTGTCTGTCTGCAGATGACATGAATGTATATTTAGAAAACCCCACCATCTCAGGCCAAAATCTCCTTAAGCTGATAAGCAACTTCAGCAAAGTCTCAGGATACAAAATCAATGTGCACAAATCACAAGTATTCCTATACACCAATAACAGACAAACAGAGAGCCAAATCATGAGTGAACTCCCATTCACAATTGCTACTAAGAGAATAAGATACCTAGGAATGCAACTTACAAGGGTAGTGAAGGACCTCTCTTTAAAGAGAACTACAAATCACTGCCCAAGGAAATAAGAGAGGACACAAATAAATGGAAAAACATTCGAATAGGAAGAATCAATATTGTATTGTGAAAACGGCCATACTGCCCAAAATAATTTATAGATTCAATGCTATCCCCATCAAGCTACCATTGACTTTCTTCACAGAATTGGAAAAAACTGCTTTAAACTTCATATGGGACCAAAAAAGAGCGCACATAGCTGAGACAATCCTAAGCAAAAAGAACAAAGCTGGAGGCATCAGGCTACCTGATTTCAAACTATACTACAAAGCTACAGTAACCAAAGCAGCATGGTACTGGCACCAAAACAGATAAATAGACCTATGGAACAGAATAGATGGATAACTCAGAAATAAGACTGCACATGTACAACCATCTGATCTTTGACAAACCTGCCAAAAACAAGCAATGGGGAAAGAATTCCCTATTTAATAAATGGTGTTGGGAAAACTGACTGGCCATATGCAGAAAACTGAAACTGGACTCCTTCCTTACACCTTAGACAAAAATTAACTCAAGGTGGATTAAAGACTTAAATGTAAGACCTAAAACCATGAAAATTTTAGAAGAAAACCTAGGCAATACCATTCAGGACATAGGCATAGGCAAATACTTCGTGTCTAAACCACCAAAAGCAATGGCAACAAAAGCCAAAATTGACAAATGGGATCTATTAAACTAAAGAACTTCTGCACAGCAAAAGAAACTATCATCAGAGTGAACAGGCAACCTATAGAATGGGAGAAACTTTTTGCAATCTATCCATCTGACAAATGGCAAATATTCAGAATCTACAAAGAACTTAAACAAATTTACAGGAAAAAAACACACAACCCCATCAAAAAGTGGGCAAACGATATGAACAGATGCTTCTCAAAAGAAGATATTTACGTAGCCAACAAACATATTTAAAAAAGCTCATCATCACTGGTCATTAGAAAAACGCAAATCAAAACCCCAATGAGATACCATCTCATGCCAGTTAGAGTGGCAATCATCAAAAGATCAGGAAACAGCAGATGCTGGAGAGGATGTGGAGAAAGAGGAATGCTTTTACACTGTTGGTGGGAGCGTAAATTAGTTCAACCATTGTGGAAGACAGTGTGGCGAATCCTCAAGGATCTAGAACTAGAAATACCATTTGACCCAGCTATCCCATTACTGGGTATATACCCAAAGGATGATAAATCATTATTCTATAAAGACATATGCACAGGTATGTTTATTGCAGCACTATTCATAATAGCAAAGACTTGGAAACCAAGCAAATGTCCATCAATGATAGACTGGATAAAGAAAATATGGCACATATACACCATGGAATACTATGCAGCCATAAAAAAGGATGAGTTCATGTCCTTTGCAGGGACATGGATGAAGTTGGAAGCCATCATTCTCAACAAACTAACACAAGAACAGAAAACCAAATACCACATATTCTCACTCATAAGTGGGAGTCAAAGAATGAGAACACATGAACCCAGGGAAGGGAACATCACATGCCGGGGCCTGTCAGGGAGTGGGTCTGGGGGAGGGATAACATTAGGAGAAATGTAGGTGATGGGTTGATGGGTGCAGCAAACCATCATGGCACATGTATACCTATGTGACAAAACTGCACATTCTGCACATGTACCCCAGAACTTAAAGTATAATAAAAACAAGTCAAATAAATTAAAAATAAAAATAAAAAAATAAGTGCCCAAGCAAATACATAATCACAAATCTTAATACATTGTATGAAACAATCCAGCAAAAACCTGAGATAAAGAATGATGGGAGGCATTTAGGCATTTATTTAGTTAGTGAAGAAGAAGAAGGAAAAGAGGGTCTCTTTGGAGAGGTGCCTTCAAGCTGAGTCCTAGACAGTAAGAAGACAAAGTTGGGAAGGGAGTAGAGAGGACAGGATAACAGGGGTGTGAAGAGCTTTTTCTAGGCTATCCATAGGATTGCTCCAACTGTTTGTTGGAGACAGAGAAAGCAGCCTAAACCACCCAATAGGGACTGGCCTCTTGGTTTTCTCTCTTTATGCAATGCTGAAAATTGGTAGTGGCTTCCCAGATTGTTGTGTTGAAAAGAATTTTGAGATCCTTAATGGCTTAATAGAAAAGTGGTCCTTAAAAATTGGTCATGTCTGCCATGGGAGTGGAGGGTTCCAGGGGCATATTTACTCTTCTGGCTTTATTTGTCCAGTGGTCTGAAGTCCAAGAAGTGAGCTGGGAAGACAATGCAGATGATGTCCAAGCCCACTGCTATCCACCCCCATCCTTTAACAGCAGAAGGGTCAACAACTCATTTGGAAAACAATTAGCCAATGAGCCTCAGGGTTGAACATACCTGACCCCATCTTACTATTCCATGTCACTATTCCGTAGCTCTCCTATGTGTCACTCACAGCAGATAGACAAATCCCTACAGAAGAGAGAGATGAATGAGACCCTGCTTTCTCATTTTTAGAATCTTCTCATGTCTCTACTATGTAGAGAGCTGGGTGTGCTGTTTCTGTGAGGTTGGAGACATGCTGAGAATTGCTTTGCAGCACTGGACCTTTGGGAACTACTACCTCTTAAATTAAATGGAATTTGCCTCATTTAACAAAATACCCATTGACAAATGGGATCCCATCTCATGTGGAATGTGTGCAAACCTGCATACTCATAAACCATTTGGATTTGTGTTTCTAAAACAGCGATATGCATACCAGTGGTGATACAGGAGATAATGTTAGTTATGAGAACTTTTAAATTTTCATGATTATTTTAATGCATATTGGAAAAGCATTGGCTTACCATTCATGCAACAGATAAAGCTACCTTTTAACATAAATCTATTTTATGAAAACAAGGTGATATATAAATATTAAAGGTGAGTCACATGCATGGTATGTGAATAGAGTAAAAGTGTGATGATGATACACAAATGGCTGAAATTTGGGAAACACTGGCTTAAAGTTTGTTGTAGGTTGAACCATGCCTCCCTCCTCTCCCAAATTCATACGTTACAGTCCTAGCACTCAGTCCCTCAAAATGTAATCTTATTTGGGATAGGGGCTTTACTGAAGTAATCAAGTTAAAATGAGGTCATTAGGGTGAGCCCTAATAATTCAATAGAACTAGTGTCCTTAGAAAATGGGGAAATTCAGACACAGAAACAGACACACATCAAAAGAAGACAGTGCGGAGACACAGGGAGAACACAGCCAACAACAAGCCAAAAAGAGGGCCCTGGAACAGAGCTTTCCCTCACAGCCCTCAGAAGGAACCAACCATGTTAACAACTTGATTGAGAACCTCCAGTGTCCGGAACTGTGAGATACTCATTTCTGTTGCTTAAGCCACTCAGTTTATGGTACTTTGTTGCAGTGGCCTGAGGAAACTAATAAAGAATTTATTTTCTATGCTTGAAGCCAGTTGCCTGGTGGACAACTGTTGCTATCCATGAGATGTGGGCTTCTAATGAATGGGGCCTTCTAAGTGCCTCTAATGCTCAGCAGCAGGTGCAGAAGATGGATTAATAAATCTGGTTTTCACAGAATGTCAGTACTCCATCAAGTGTGGAAAATGGCAAAATGTTCCTCAGTGTCCAAGATAGTAGAAATGGCATTGGCTTTGGAGTTGGAAGACCTAGGCTCAAGTTCTTACTCTGTCACAGACTGTGAGGTCTTGAACAGGTTCTCTCCCTTGTGAGCCCTTCATAGCAGGGAGGTCCTATGGTCCCCACTTAGTTCTCCCCCTCTCCTGCTTTAAGACTCCATGCGAGAAGGTACACGTCCCTCAGGATTCCAGAATGTCAGTCATCTCCACAGCTGGAGGGAGGGAGGCAAAGGGCAGGGCTCATGGGAGATGTAAAGAGGTTTGCCTAGCTGTCTAGACAGATGGCCTCAATGTTTAAACTTGACTGCACATCTGTTAATTATCCAAGATGCTTCTGATGCTACACTGGCCTGCAGACAGTCATCAGGGGGCTGGCCACCAAAGGTGTCGTATGATTGTGGAAACTTAGGGGCCAGAGGATAGTTAATGCAAAAGACACTACCTACAGCCTACTGAGAACCCAGATTCTAAGTGGCAACTAGGAACTTGCTTGAGTTGCTAGCTCTGGTCTACCACGAATGAAACTCAATTTTCCTTCTGACTGACAGGATTCCAGGCCCCAAATGCCTCATCACCAACTGTTTAGTCTGGATATAAGAAAATGGGTAAATTTTATCCTCAAAAAGTAAGTTATTTAGATTGGAAACAGTATCTCTTCCTCTAGTCTTTCCTTGGAGAGATGCCCCTTCCTTTCTAGCCACTCCCAACTTATTCTGATATTGGATATTATCTCCTGATTCCTGGTTGTTCTCTCCCCCTTGAATGTGGCAGAATTGGGGGGTGGAAATAAGAAAGGAATTTGTAAATCAATCAGATGAAATCAAATTAATCAAATTAAATGGTATCAATCAAATCAAAGCAAGTGTGTAGCATGCTGCTTTGCGGGCCCCATCTTGAGGAGTAAGAATCAGACCAAAGCTCTAGTTTGGTTGGCGTGGGTTAATTCCTGTCTCCCCATACCATGACACTTCCTGAAGCAGCATAGAAAAACAGGATCTTTAGGTAGGAAAGAAAGAGGCTGTCCCTTAGCAATGTATTTAGCTGGCTTCAAATAAAGGGGGAAGGTGGTCTGGGGAGGATGAAGTCCCTTTTCCAATACCACAGTATCAATGACAGCAATAAATATTTTCTGAAGCACCAGGTAAGAAGTTGGGGAGCTACTGATTAGTAAATGCAGCAATGTTCCCTGCCCTCTTGGAATTTCGAGTCCAGTGTGTCAGGAGGGGAATCCAATGTTTGCAGAGCTCTCCAGATGTGCTAGGATGTGATGTGGATTATCTTACTAAATACTCCTAATGACCCTGTGGGGGGCATATTATGATCCCTGTTTTGTAGTTGGGAAACTGTGGGTGCAAATGGTTTAGCTTTGCTTATATTCACAAACCACGGATATGGTAATGGTGGCATTTGGTTTTTAGGTACTCTAAGGCAGAAGGTAGTTCACCTATGTATCAGGTTACCCCACCTCCCAATGTGGTCTCATAGACAGATATCTTACCTCTGCCCTGTTTCTGTGTGTGCTGGTGCCAGGGAAGCCAGGACACACATCTAGAAGGCTTTAGCTCGTTCATGCACATTTGCCCTCTCCCTGTAGGTCCTGGAGTTCAGGCTCAGCATTCTGGTTTAAACTCAGCTCTGTCCTTTGAAAAGGTCAGTTGTGGAAATGTTTTTTCAGTTTTGCCATACACTTTTCTTCCTTCTCTCCTCTGACCCTCTCGTTCTCTCACAACTAGTAACAATTTGATGAAGAGGTTATGCCTGAACCCGGGCTTGCATTTCTTCCATAGTTTGGTTCTGTATTTGAGGTTTGAGGATGCCCATTAGCAATTTATTTTCTCTTCTAGGTTCTTTACCAGCAGCCAGCAGAGGTTGGAGATAATCAAATTCCAGGATCAGTATCAATTTTATGAACTCCAAATTTGGGGCTGGATAAGAACTTGAAATTTGAAGTCCTAATTGGGCTTCCTAATTCAAGTCCCAACTAGTCTACTTCCTCTTTTCTATGCCCCAAGTTTAAAATTTGGGTATGCTCTCAGTGTCTGCACAGCAGATATTTAGGCAGACAGCTATCTGGAAGGCTGTAGCAAGAACTACCTGGTGATTGGTGGGACAGGAAACTGAGGAGGGGGCTAAAACTCCAGGTCTTCCCTTGGAGGCAGATCCACAGCTGGCCTGGCATGCTTTCTACCTGGCAACAGGAGCAGAGGGTGCAACACAGGCTGCTTGCTGGCAGGTGGGATGTAGTGAGAGTGGACTGTGTACCATTGCAGTAGAGCATCTCCACTCATTAGATCCAGGACCTGGCCTTTCTGAGAATTCACTGGGCAGGGGGTTAGTGACCACATTAGTGGGTGGAGAGAAGAGAAGCATGGGCAGAAGTCCCTTGTTTTCTGAAAGAGTGAAGGTAAAAGGAGTAAGCATTTTCTTCAACACTGAGATGTGTGACACGTGATTTCTCCAGGTAGTAATAGACTGTAAAACTCTTCTTTCTGGATAGGAGAAAGAACCAGAGAAACAGAGGTGCAAGAGGCAAAGTCTTCATGTGGCTGATGAGAAAACAGAGAACCTTGGTGACTTGCCCAAGGTCACATGTCTGCCTAGGAACTGCATCAAGAAACCCAGAAGTCCTTCCTTCTAGCACCGTGCCCCTTCCCTGAGAACATGCACATTCCTGCACAGGGTGTCAGCTTGCTCTTGATAGCCTCACATAATAGCTGAGATATCTTTGTTCAAGAGCTTTGATCAAGCGGCCCGAGGCAGTACACGGCTCATCTCATTCCTGATTCAAGGCTCATCTCATTCCCGATTCAATAGGCTCTGTCTGTTGACTGTCACCTTCTTCCCAGCAGCCTTTTGTTTTATACGAGGAACCCTAAGGGCACAGCTGGAAAATCAAAGAGCCGTCTTGGTAGGTGCCGTGCCAATCTGGACCAGAAGGGGACCGAGGAAGATGCCTCATTACCCTTCTCCCTTATCCCCTCCTGCTTCGGGAAGTTTTAGTTGGAATTTCTATTTATTGTACAAATAATATGAGGACTATAAAGAAAAGTTTTTTTTGTTTTTTTTTTTAATCACTCCAGAGAGGGATACAGGCAAAGCTCAGGCTTTGAACAAAGAGGCCTAGATGCAAATTCCAGCTGTGCTGCTACATCAACTTATAACACTGAGCAATTGACTAAATTTCCTTGAACCAGTTTCTTCATCTCTGAGGGGCAATAATAACAACTTCCTGTTTGTGTGTGTGTTGAGGGGGGTGGGGGTGGTAAAGAAATAATTTATTATATAAGGTCCTGGACATGTAAGTTTAATAAATTTAGTTCCTTCTCACTCCCCTTCCTCAATGTAACTTTTAAATTTTGTTGTTCTCCATTCAAGTTCTTATCCAAATGCAAAGATACTTTCACATATTGTAGATGTAATTTTGCTTCCTGTAATTTTCATCTAACATTATACCATCATCTCTTTTCCTCTGTTACTCTTAAGGTGAATGGCATAAAATTGCTGATACACAACTATTTTGAGCTAGAAAGAGCAATTTCATTATTCCACCTAATACATAGTTTTGAGAATCATCGTTATAAAGGAACAAATAATATTCTTTGGAGTTGACGTACCATGATTTATGCAAGAACTACTTGTTGTCAACCATTTTGGTTATTTTTCATTTTTCCCTATTAAAAATAGTTCTGTAATAACAATCTTCACATATATAAATTATTTTCTTTCTTGGAATTATTTTTCTGGGATAGATTCCCAAAAGTAACTCCACTTTTATTTTGAGGCCCAAGGTACTGTATTCATTTCACCCATATTAATCACTTCCACAATCTGTTCCTTAGGTCTGGCTGAGAGTTAAATTTGTTGACAGAACCAACTCAGAAAACAATGGGAATTCTAGAAACCAGAACCTGGTGCTTGTCACAGCTGAGGCAGAGGGGCAAAGAGCAAAGATATTGCAGGAATTCTTCTCTGGAGGCCTGTTAAATTTCAGCAAGAATTAGAAAAAAAGACATTTCATTCATATTGACCTGTCAAGGAAGTCAGGAAAAAAAAATGCACAGAAAGGAGAATCTAGGTAGTCACTTACATGTCCATCAATGGACTAAATCTACATATAGCAATGTAAAAATTCTAAAAAAAAGAATGAATTTAAAAAATCAAGTCATAGTAGCACATGGTATACCATTTATGTAAGCTGAAAAACCACACACAACAATATTTTGTATTTTTCATGGATCTCAACACGCACATTTAAAATATTCAAAATAAACTGGGAAGATACACATTAAGATTATGATCCCTTTTGCCTATGGAAAGTGGTAATGGAGGAGATTTGAATTTTTCTGTACTATTTTTCACTTTTTAAACAAAACTACAAAAACAAACATGACAAAAAAGTTAATAGTATGTAAATGTTTGTTTATTATTCTTGACTCTTTTCTGCATTTGTTAAATGTCACAAATCATCATCAGTGTCAACAACAACCACTCCAGAACATCTAAAGATGAGAAGTAGCATCGGTGGCAGATTGGAGGGAAGGATCATCCCAGCGGAAGCAGCAGCCCTCCAAGGCAGCCATGAATCAGCAGGCTAGTACAGTCCCCTTGCTGTCCTTTGTTAAGTCAGTCTTTCTTTCCACATCAAGTTAGCTCTATCCTGTTGTTGGCTTCTCAACATTTCCAAGTCTTTGGACAGCCCGCATTTCTGAGAAATGCTGAAACCCCAACGCTGTCTTGCCAGTCTTGTTTCAAATGGACCATGGAAGCTGACTCTCCTGGGAGGCTCTTCACTGGAGATTGCAAAAATTATTTGATGGGTCAGTTACTTATCTGATTCCAGAGCAAGTGCTGATAACTTGGACACTGACCAGTTACTGGTCCAGTTAATAAACAGTTTTTGATTCTTTCTTTTTGATAAGTGGAATAAGAAACTGCAAGGAAGGGAAGATTTGTGAAGGAGTAGATTTTTGGTCTACAAAGGAACACAAAGTCAGATTAAGCATATAGAACATAATAGCCAGGGAATAGAATGATCCCAGGTAGAGCTGAGTGTCAAGCACAGAGGTTAAGATTAAAGAGTCAATAGCTCCTGTTGTCATGAGCTGGATGATACTATGGTAGAGTTTAGACTCCGCCTTTAGGAACAAGGCACTCAGTCCCTCAGCTGCTAGGTGTGTTGGCTCCTGACTGCTCACACCTGAATCCCTCCTATGGAATTGCCAAAAGCAGTTGTCTTGCTCAAAGTTGTTTCCTTTCCCCAGGTACATCCCACATCCAAAGAGTGGTCTTAGTGGATGTACAAAGACCTGATTTCTTTGCTTCAATTGAGACAATCTGATGATCACCCCAGGTCCAGAGCTCCCTATGAGATTGAATGAAGACTGTTAAAACTACATCACAAATCAACTACTTACTTTTTTCTCTGCCTCATCCTTCATCTCTTGTCCATCATCTTCCAGAGGTGTTGATCCCAAGCATGGTAACTTTCTGAATGCACATTTCAGAATCGCAAAACATCATCATCATCATTAATAATAACAACAACAAAAACCTCAGAATCTCATGATCCGTTTTCCAAGAAATCTATTCTATAACACCTACCAATCTTGAAATCCAACCTTTTCTTATACTTTACTTATTGCCATTTAGATAGTGTAAATTAGTCTTATAAATTGACATCCCTGGTTCCCATCATCCCTAGTAGTCAGTCAACTCCTGTGCTTGCGAGAAGAAGAATCAGATACAAGTCCTGATCTTGAGGAACTTGAAGTCCAGATTGAAAACCAAGATTTCAAAAAAAAAAAAAAAAAATTAACCTCCTTTCAATTAAAATAACAATATAAAATTCTAGCTGAAGGAATACCACAAATTTCTTTGCCTACTGAGTGGAACAGACATGCTCTGTGACTTCAAAAGAGTGAGAACATGTCGTGGGTTAGGGATGTTAGCAAAGAGATTGGAAAGATAGCAACAAATTTTTAAAGAATTAGGAAATTGACAAAGAATCAGAAAGTTTACACATTATCTGTAGATTTAATGATGAATTTGATGGTTGAGGGGAGAATGGAAGTAACTTCTTATTGGAGTTTGGATAGAAGCAGGAAATAGAGGCCTAGATGGAAGAATTGTCAGAAAAATGATGAGAAAAGTGTGCTAGGAGACATAACTGAAAGCAGTTAAAGTTCAGATTCTGAAGAATGTTGACTATTAGACTAAGGAGCTTGGTTTTGCCCTGAAAGCAATAAGGTAGGAATAGAGGTGGGGATGGAGACGTGGGGAACAGACAAGCACTGAATACCTAGAGGCAGGCTAGAGACAAGAGGGCAGCAGTGTTGGAAAAGGCTGACCTGGGGGAGGGTGTGCAGGATGTACCGGATGGGATGAACCCAGAGGTAGCCTGGGGCTTGTGCAGAGGCCCACCTAAAGGTATAAGAAACAGGATTAGGGTAGTAGGAAGCCAGTCACAGCACTGACCACTGAAAATTAGTGCAAGATGTTCAGTGCAACATATGTCACAATCATATCTGCCTCTCTGCTTTTGATGCTGTTTTCCCAGTAACCTCCTCCTCTATTTGTTCATCTATATCCTACTTGTGCAAAACTGCCTAGGACAAGTCATGCCTCCTTCATGAAGTGTTGTCTGCTCCTTCAGTTCATGCTGATCTCTCTCTCTTTGAACTTACAGACAACCTGTTTAATGATTTGTTCTAAGTTTAACCTAATTAGCACTGTCTTGCAAGACATTGTATTATAAATCTAGAAAAGTACTAGGATCTGACTTGGTTCCTCTGTGCTGACTCTTAATTCTTAAGCAGTTGGTGAGCTTCTCTTCTTCACCATCATCGCTAAAATATTCTTTTCATTAATCTTTTCATCTTCTGACTAACCAAAGACTTGTGTTTGGCACATAAGAGAAATAATTTAAATTCATTAAGCACTTACTGTGTATTGAAACGCTGTTCTAAGTGTTTTGCATCTATAACTTTCTCTCACAGCAATCCTAAGAGGTAAGTCTTGTCATTATCCCCATTTTACAGATAGGAAAAGTGAGGTCCAAGAGGTCAAACAACTCTGAAGTTTACACAGCTAGTGAATAATAGAGTCAGAGTTTCAAATTAGGCAACCTGATTCTGGAACACCAATTTAACTTCCACCTTATTCAATAAAGGTCTCAAAAACAGTAGTTGACGGATGTATGGATGCATGAGGAATGAATTCAGCAAGTGACATGTTGGAGTCTTGCCGCACAGTGAGACATGAGGTCCTCAAATACTCTATGAATGTTTGCAAGGGAAGAAACTGCTACTGATTTCGGGTATTCCCATGGTGAATCTAACGTGGTATATATGAGCTGCTGCTGACCTCTTAGGCCCTGTCTGGTTCTTAAAGATTAAGAGATTGTAAAACCTGCTTTCAGGAAGGGTATTGAGACTTTGGGAATGGGGGTGTATTTACATTTAAGGTGCTAATTCACAAACCCTTTAAAGTATTGTTCGTCTTCATCTGTAGCTTCAAATCCTCATAAACCTCTCCAGATACTAGATAGGCCTGTAGGGTTTGGGATTCCTCTGGGGGTCAGTTAATTTAAAAAGACCGAGGCAAATGCCAGCCTGGGTGTTTATCATCAGCGCTCATCATTGTTTCCCACTTTCCTCCTTCTTATCGGAAGTCAAAAGCAACATGTAAGATATGTGACTATCAGAGCGTTATCGCTTGTTGCCAAGTGAAAAAGCACAGCTGAATTCGGTTTAGCTTGATGGCCCCTCTGTTGAAATTCAGGATCTCTTATCTTTGCTTCCACTTCTCCTGTCTAGACACTTGACAATGATTTGCAGGAAATTGAGGCACTTACCCCTGCTGAGAAGCCAGAGCTAAAACATTTCTAAATATAATTTTACTGTGTATGTGTGCATGTGTTTAATGCGAGTTAATGTTAATTCAAAAAGAAAACAAATTTTTTTCTCTCTCTCTGGGAGTGGGATTAGCTGACCCCCACTCAGGCAGAGCTATGTGATTTTTCAGTCTAGTCTTTCTAGACTAGTAAGCTTGTCTAGTTATTCAGGGCACAAAACACCAGGCTCTCTTCTCTGACAAAAGAAAATTGTAGGTTCTAACATTCTTGTATTCAAACACCTTTTCTTTTATTTCCGTTCTTTTTATTTTCCTTCTGTCATATAGATGGGGAAATAATTTTATTCTCTCAACACTTGATATCAGAATCTCTTATTTGAAACATTGGCTTTTGTTGAGAAAATGCTCTGATAAATTCACTTTAGGATCTCAGGGCCTTGGTATTATCATCTGGTATCCAAGTTCTGAAAGAGTGAAAGAGAGGCTTTGCTACTAAACAGAGGAGAGAGGGACTGGAGATTTAGCTTTCCTGGGGGCAGCTAGAGGGGATGAGCCTTCATGGTGAAGGCTGTTGGGGAAAGAGAAGAGTAATGACTTTCAAAGTTGCCAATTTTAAGGAAAAAAATGGAGAGAGAAGAAAAAGGCTGAAGGTAAATTTTAAGATTTTCTCTGCAAGGTGATTAGTGTAAAGTACTTCCATTTTATTCCCCATCTCTCCTGTGAAACGTTCCGATTTGGGGGCTAGGGGAAAGAAAGGGGAGCTAAGTCATATGTCCATGTTGATGACCAAAAATGCTTCCCTAAATTCAAGAGCCAGAGTGTGGAGTGGGGGAAGCAGCTGCTTGGACCATGTTTTAGGGCTGTTTAAAGGATTGATTTTTACACAATGTACCCAACTGGCCTCAGAGTTGATCTGATTCAGTTGAGATATTTGGAGCCTCAATGACATTAGCTTTCATTCCATAACACACTCAGGAAGGAGAAATTAAGGGCAAACCAGCCATTTGTAAAATATAAATGAAACATTCCACATGTAGTTTTATCTTGTGCAAATTGGTAAGTGTATTAGTTTGTTAGAGCTACCACAACAAATACCACAAACTGGCTTAAACAACAGAAATGTACTTCCTCACACCCCTGGAGGCTGGACATCCAAAATCAAGGTGTTGGCAAGGTTGACTATTCTGAGGCCTCTTTCCTTGGCCATCTCCTCCCTTTTCTTGATGTGGTCTTTCCCTGGTCTGTTTTCTCTGTGTCCTAATCACCTCTTCTTATAAGGACACTAAGTTCTATAGGAATAGGGCCCACCCACGTGACCTCATTTTACCTTAATTACTCAGTTAAAGGGTCTATCTCCAAATATAGTCACATTCAGAGGTACTGAGGGTGATAATGAACATATGAATTTTGGCGGGGGACATAATTCAGCCCCTATCAGTAAGGCATCTACAGTTTGGGCAAATTTTTACACACATATACACACATTTAAATGCACTGTCTACATTTGAAGACATACATGTTTTTAGCTGTTGCATTAAAAAGTCACATACATCTTCATGAAGCTTGAAGGAGCTCTGCCATTGCTGGAGGCATGGTGCTGGGGAACATCCAGTAAATTCTACCTAACATAGCACAGTGTAGCCCACTAGGAATGTCTCCTCTTTTGCAGCACTCTTTGCAGTCACACTGGGGCTTCTTTCCCCATGTCTGTAAAATCCAAGCAGTGCTACTTTAAGTAATGCTACACTTGTGAAACTCAGACCATGACCTTGTCTCCTGCAAGAGCCAATGCTTTTTTTGTTTGTTTCAACCGGTTACCAGATTTCCTTAGTGTTTCTGCAATTGCTGAAGCAGGACACTTATTCTAGTACCTATCAGTGAAATTAGCAAGTCCTTTAAATCTCCAGCTTCCCATCTTGCTTTTCTAAGAAACCCATCAACCGTGACTGTGCCTAAAGATGTTCTCTTTATAGCTAGAGATGAAGTTAGCCATAGTGTGGCATACTTTCTGTCAGAGTTCAGATTTGGTTTGGATGCCTCTTTTTGTGGCCATGTGCTTGAGAAAGAGAGAACCCTGCTCTTGGGGAGCCTGTGTGAATCCTGATTTGCTTAAAGTCATTGTGATACTTTCCATTCTTCTTACTAGTGATTAACTGGACCATGGAACTTTAGAGAAAGTCTGCTGGGTGGCTTCTGGAAAGGAGAAGCAAACGGGAGACAGCACCCCTTCTCTTTATTACTGGTTCTCTTTTGGTCAGCGTTTGGTACTTGGCATTGTTGAAGACCCTTGTGACGACGAAGGGCCTCTACCCACTTCGATATAATGGTATCTATTTCATAAGAGTGTAGAGAGGACCATCTAAATTAATGATTGTAAAACCTTTAGAATTGTCTGGAATATAGCAGGCATTCAACAAGTATTATTATGAAAACAAGGGATAATATTTTCAGCTATGTTGAAGATAGCATGGTTGAATGAGGGAAATCACCTCCTATGATGATATTGCTGAGTTGCTGAATTAACCCTAACCTAGCCTTGCACTTGCCTGGCCACTGGATATCTTGTTTTGTGAAATAATACATACCCTCCTTATTGATGATGATACTTTTAGTTGAGGCTTATGTTACTTGCAGCAAAAATCATCCTTACTGTTAACATAGTTACTGACATCAATAGACTCTTTTGAGTAGAGACATGATATCCATAGACGCTTCCATTGTTGCCACTGTTACTAAATGTGCTTGAGAAATTAGCCATTTGTTTAAAAGGTTAACCATATGAAGGGAAGTATTTTTAGTCTCCCAAGTTAATCATGCCAGGTAGTCTGGGATTTCAAAAGCAATTGGCTGGTTGCTCGCACCTTTAATCTCAACACTTTGAGAGGCCAAAGTGGGAGGATCATCTGAGCCCAGGAGTTCAAGACCAGTCTAGGCAACTTAGTGAGACCCTGTCTCTACAAAAAATAAAAAAAATTAGCTAGGCATGGTGGTGCGTGCCTATGGTCCCAGCTACTTGAGAGGCTGAGGTGGGAGGACCACTTAACCCCAAGAGGTTGAGGCTGCAGAGGTTGAGGTGTGGTTGTGTCACGTCACTTCAGCCTGGGCAACAGAATGAGACCTTATGTTCCCCCCACCAAAAAAAAAAAAAAGCAATAAAGTCTGTATTTCTTGAAGGCTGTAATAGTGTAGTAAAAAGGGCATGAAATTTGTGGTCTAAAATAAATAGGTTTAAGTCCCTAATATGGCACTTACTGGTCTGTAACATTGGGCAATTTAATTAATGTGTATGTGTCTCAGTTTCTTTATCTGTAAGATGGAAATAAATAATCCTCATATACCAAGGTTAGTGAGAGGACTACATAAAATTACACATGTAGTATAATACTGAGGTTTTCCTATGTACTTCGAGTCACTTTGTTAGAATAGACATTTTTTTCCCATTTCTGAATCTGCGTAAAACTGTATTAAATGTTTTATCAAAGCAGGGTTCCATTTTACCCATAGAAGTTTCAACTACCCTCAATGAAATTCTTGACATTAGCGCTCTTGAGCATTGGAGTGAAACCAGTTTTAGAAGAGCCTCTTTGTATTTTATTGCAATTTGTGACCTATTTGGAAATGGACATTTGGTTTTCAATGATGTGCTAAGAAATGAATTTTCCTCCCACTTGACATGAGTACCTTAAAATTGTCTCTCTAGTTTTGCTGTATCAGAAAGGCACTTATTTGATTTCAACATCTGTGAGAATGCTGCCTACTAAAAGGCTGTGGATCAGAACAATTTGGATTGAACAAGGTACTGATCAGGCTAAAGGAATGCTTGCCAAATACAGTTTACCTGGGGAAAACGTGTGTAAGGACTGGCTTACTGTCAGACACTCACGTAACTGCTGCGTTGTGAGTTCAGGTGAAGTGAGTGACAATGTTTCCATTAGGTTGGCCATTATTCCTTAAAATACTTTATAAATGAGTTCTGATTTCATGTTCTTCTGTTTAGGCAGAAAACAGTATGCTTTTCTTATATGCTCATAATGAAGTTTACTTTTTATACCTTAGATACCAGAAATCCCAGTGTTAGAATTTCCCAGTTAAAATTTCAATAGCAAATACATGGAATCAACCTCAATGCCCATCAATGGTAGACCAGATAAAGACAATATGGCACATATATACTATGGAATACTATGCAGCCATAAAAAAGAATGTGATCATGTCGTTTGTGCAACATGGATGGAACTGGAGGCCATTATCTTAAGCAAACTAACATAGGAACAGAAAACTGAATATCGCGTGTTCTCACTTATAAGTGGGGGCCAAACATTGAGTACACGTGGATTACAAAGGAGAGAACAACAGACACAGGGATCTACTTGAGGGTGGAGGGTAAAGGGTGGAAGGAGGGGGAGGATTAAAAAAATTGCCTACCAGGTACTATGTTTATTATCTGGTTGATGAAATAATCTGTACACCAAACCCCTGTGATATACAATTTACTGATGTAACAAGTCTGCATATGGACTCCTGAACCTAAAATAAAATAAAAGGCAGCTCTTTAAAAAAATGTATTTAATAGTGGTAAGCAGCTTCAAGAAAGGGTTATGAGCAAATTGTATTTCCCTTCTCCACCATTACATGGATCTTAATCAAATGTCCTTAAAACAGTCAGTGTATACTTTATGGTGAGTCACCTCAAATCTTCTTCTGGAAGTAGGTATTATTTGTGCATTTATTCACGCACCCAACTACCCAACAAATATTTATGGGTGTACATTATGTACTGTGCTATTTGCAGAAAAATCAGAAGTAAATAAGACCCTCTGCCTCCATTTTCATGATTCTCATAATCCACTGGATATTAAATAATATTACAGATAATTTTTAAAATTACCGCAAAAGGAGAAGGTACTATGAGAATGCGAAATAGGATTTATGGGAATACATGGTCTTCACACGCACATTCTCTATCAAGGCTTCTAGTACTCCGTGAATCTGAGTTGTAGATATCACTAAGCTCTTTGGCTGATATGTGTAGACACAGATGGAAGGAGATGCTTTACACTTTAAGAATTGGAACCTGGCCAGGCATGGAGGCTCACTCCCGTGATCCCAGCACTTTGGGAGGTCAAGGAGGGAAAACTGCTTCAGCCCCGGAGTTGAAGACTAGCCTGGGCAACGCAGCAAGACCCCATTTCCATAAGATTTTTTTAAAAAAGAATTGTATCCTGATCATTATTTGGCATTTTAAAAAATTTATTTATGTTTAGTTTATGACCATCATCAACAAATACAATCTTTCAAACCCTAAAACCGTAATATATACTTGAAAAAAATTTAGTTGGGGCCGGGCATGGTGGCTCACGCCTGTAATCCCAGCACTTGGGGAGGCCAAGGCCTGTGGATCATGAGGTCAGGAGATCGAGACCATCCTGGCTAACACAGTGAAACCCCATCCCTACTAAAAATACAAAAAATTAGTTGGGCGTGGTGGCGGGCACCTGTAATCCCAGCTACTTGGGAGGCTGAGGCAGGAGAACGGTGTGAACCCGGGAGTTGGAGCTTGAAGTGAGCCGATATCACGCCACTGCACTCCAACCTGGGTGACAGAGTGAGACTCCGTCTCAAAAAAAAAAAAAAAAAAAAATTTAGTTGGCATACATTTTCTAAACACCTGGGTTCTGCTGTTGTGATCCCTTTTCGCTTTATCTGCTAATAACTTGGAATGAAATATAAGTTCCCAGCAGGAGGGTTCCACATCTTCCTCCATCATTTTGCAGCATATAGTGCACCCGGTATGCGAACTTGTTTCAAATAGGCATTTTGATCTTTTTTTATTTTTATTTTTAATTATACTTTAAGTTGTAGGGTACATGTGCATAACGTGCAGGTTTGTTACATATGTATACTTGTGCCATGTTGGTGTGCAGCACCCATCAACTCATCAGCACCCATCAACTCGTCATTTATATCAGGTATAACCCCCAATGCAATCCCCCTCCCCATAATAGGCCCCGGTGTGTGATGTTCTCCTTCC
>NW_012115932.1:13459694-13460105 GCF_000951035.1 Colobus angolensis palliatus | reverse complement strand
TTCGTATAAGGAGTAAGGAAAGGATCCAGTTTCAGCTTTCTACTTATGGCTAGCCAATTTTTCCAGCACCATTTATTAAATAGGGAATCCTTTCCTTTCCCCATTTCTTGTTTTTGTCGGGTTTGTCAAAGATCAGATGGCTGTAGATGTGTGGTATTATTTCTGAGGACTCTGTTCTGTTTCATTGGTCTATATCTCTGTTTTGGTATCAGTACCATGCTGTTTTGGTTACTGTAGCCTTGTAGTATAGTTTGAAGTCAGGTAGCGTTATGCCTCTGGCTTTGTTCTTTTGACTTAGGATGTCTTGGCAATGCGGGTTCTTTTTTGGTTCCATATGAACTTTAAAGCAATTTTTTCCAATTCTGTGAAGAAACTCATTGGTAGCTTGATGGGGATGGCATTGAATCTATA
>NW_012115932.1:13440356-13456061 GCF_000951035.1 Colobus angolensis palliatus | reverse complement strand
GCTTCCCAGGTGAGGCGATGCCTCGCCCTGCTTCAGCTGTCGCTGGTCGGGCTGCAGCAGCTGACCAGCACCGATTGTCCGGCACTCCCTAGTGAGATGAACCCAGTACTTCAGTTGAAAATGCAGAAATCACCTGTCTTCTATGTCGCTCACGCTGGGAGCTGGAGACTGGAGCTGTTCCTATTCGGCCATCTTTCTGTCTCTGCTCGATCATTTTATTTTGAGATATATTTTCTCTACTAAGTCTTTGGAGACATGGTGGGCAGAAATCACAGCCAAGCGTGTATGTTGACAGAGGCGTAGGGAAAATTATCCAAGAATTTAGAAATGTAAAATTTCAGAATTGGAAGGACTGAAAACATTATCAAGACCCAACCCCTCATTTGCATCTGGGGAAACTGTGTCTAGATAGGAGAAGTGACATAACCGAGAACACATTCTCTCAGGGTACTGCTTATATCGTATTCCTGGAAGACTCCACATTTCTGATCACTTATGATCATTTTTACTGAAGTTGTTGAACTGACGAAGGGGTGACAGCAAAGGCATTCCAATAATATTAGGCCATGAAGAGGGTTGCATTTGATTGCAGTATTTAACTTCTTTTCTGAGCAGCGTCTTACTCTTTATCCATATATAAGTCAGCATGCAATAGATTGAGTATAAAATGTAAAAAATGAAGGTTTGTACAAGGAAATACATTTATAGGAAAAGCTTAAGGAATCACTTTATGTTTTGGTTTCATCTGGATACACATGGTTAGAGCACAATTTATGTGAAGAAAATAAAATGTTACATTGTTAGTTTTGAGGAAGGATGTACCCTCTAAATCCAAGACAGTGAACTGATTATTACTTTTTCAAAAAAGACCTATTTAGCGTGACTGAGAAACCTGCTGTTTCTTGCTACCCTTTGCAAAATTGCTGTTTAAATGTAGCCTAATAGAAAATTTCATTGTTTTGCATCAAGAATTTCTGTGGCCTTTGGCTAACAGAAAGTCAAGGTCATAAAACGCTTGCAGAACCTACTTTGAAATAACTTAAGTTTCCGAGGCACAGTGGCTGCCTAAGATGTCCTTTCAGGTGGCTTTGTCATTTTTTATTGAAAGGAGAAAAATGGGGCACCATGATATGAAATTTGCACCAGATGGTTATTTTGGATGGGAATTTTAAAGCAGTGGTTCTCAATCCTGGCTGAACATTCCAATAATCTAGGGATCCTTTAAAATACTATAAGTTCCCAGACCTTCTGATTTAACTGGTCAGGGGTGAGATAGGGTCAGAATTATAATGGACACAAGCTTTATGTACCTTCTAAGCTTCCCTTGATCTCTCCCATCTTTCTGAAGGCTCTTCCTGGCTCTCTGACCATGTCCTACTGCTTCTGTCTTTGCTGACCCTTACTGACCACTCCCCCCCCACCCCCTCCAACCCCCACCTCCCAAGAGTTGGCTGGAGCTCAAGGCAAAATCCTAGGATCACAGCTCAAGACCCATATTCTGAGCTCATGGTACCCCAAGTCATGTCTCTTTTGATGTAGATTTTGATAAATGTCCTACTTCAAGACAGGGGATCTGACTTTCTGAGAGCAGCCATTAGCTAGATGAGGCAGGGAGCAGCTCACCTTGACTGAAGAGAAAGTGGGGACAGGAGAGAACTGGGTGATAGATTACCCTCTCTTTCTCTTCTGTGGACTGTTCCAAGGTGTGGCTTCTCCTTGCATATATCTGGAGAAGTCCTGTTGAGGAAATGCTGTGTCTCTGCTCTGTCTCTTCAGTACTTTTTATGAAGTGTTGGCCAGCAAAGAAATACCCCATAACAAAACTTAGCATCTTTCCTGGCCCACATATTTCCTTATCTTTATTACACTTGGCTTATGCCACCCAAATAAAGTGTCAGCATTTTAATCCTTGCCTCAGGGTTGCTTCCTACAGTACCTGAGTTAAGATAGGTTTTTCCTTTATTCCTATATATATATATATATATTCCCCAATATATTTCCTTTATTCCCATATATGTGTGTATGTGTATATATATATATATTCTACAATATAGCCAGAATTGAGAAACACTGCTTCTGAAAAACACCTGAACTCCCATTTCTTTAACATCACATACAACAAAGTTTTTCTTGCTGTCATTTTCTTTTGTTTACCTTTCAAAACAAGTATAGAATAAAACTGAAAACTCTCTTTTTTCCCATTCCCCTTTTTGACCATTTTGTATCCATTCACTTGCTCAGGGTTCCAGAGTTAACCACAGTAAACAGTTCAATGTGCTGCCTTGCAAAGATGCATTTCATACATAGACATAGAATCTCAAGGTTCTTTTATGTTTTGCATGAGCGTGATCATCTATCTATCTTGCTTTGTATTGGCTTTTGTCATTTAGCAATGTCTCTCAGAGATTGTATATTACAAAGGGCTTCTTTATTCTTTTCAGTGTCACATGATATTTCATAATGTGGATGCACCAGAAATAATTTCCTCTTAACCTTACTACTAGAGATTTAGATTACCTGCAACTTTTTGATACTAAAAACAATGCTGACATGAACATCTTTTTTTTTTTTTTTTTTTTTTTTTGTCTCGCTCTGTCACCCAGGCTGGAGTGCAGTGGCCAGATTTCAGCTCACTGCAAGCTCCGCTTCCTGGGTTTACGCCTCAGCCTCCCGAGTAGCTGGTACTACAGGGGCCCGCCACCTCGCCCGGCTAGTTTTTTTGTATTTTTTAGTAAAGTCGAGACATGAACATCTTTACATGTGTATCTTTGTACACATATGAAACTGGTTCTCAAGGGCAGATAGCTAGAACTGGAATTGTTAGGTTGAAAGGCATACACTCCCATGAGGTTTTGACAGACACTTCAAAAATTCCCTTTAAAAATGGTGCCCCAAATTATATTCCTACTAACAGTATATGGGAATTATTATTTCTCCATGCCTTTTGCCAACACTAGATATTATCCATTTTAAAGCTTGTCAATTTGGGCAAGTGATGCTATCCCATAGTTGCTTTAATGTATTAAACATCATTTTAAAATCTTTATTTTAAGCCACTTTTGGCCTTATATCTCCAGTTTGGAAGAATCTATTAAACTTTATTAGACTAGGATGTGAGTACCATGTAGCTGCTGAGAAGTTGGACTGTTCTTTATAACTAATAGTCTTCTAAGCTGGGCCTGATGACTTCACACTCTCTATAATGCTGGGTCTTGGAATTTGGAGGGCTGAGCCATTCCAGCTCTTCTCTGAGAGGAACCAGACCTGGGAACCAGACAAGATGATTGAAAAGACTTTCTAATATTTGGGTTACTGAAAGAAGCCCTCACACCTGCCTGGCCTGCTCGCCAAATCCCCTGTTGATTCTAGCTCCACCCAGTCAGTTTGAACAGAAGCAGAACATGCTGAGAACTTTCCCCAAAGACAGACAGACATGCTCTGCCAGGGAGTTTGTGTCCAGAGGAGCTGGGCCAAGATTTCCCTGGCAAACAAGCTTTAGGCAAAGCTGAATTAGATTTGCCATTGTGGAAGAGCCCAGCTCCTCAGTGTGATGGGAGTAGGATTGTTACATGAATAGGGAAAGGGTAGTGAAATTAGGCTTATGACCAGCTGTGGCTGCAGACTTCAAGCCTGCCCTGTATCGCCACTTCTTGCATAGGTAATCAATACTCGTGGGCACTACCTTTCCCCAGGAGAGTCATGGTCCTTATACTTGGGATGCACCTGGTCTCTTAAGAAAGCCATGGTCCTTGCTCCTAAAGTCTTTCCAAACTACTGAGAAAATGGGCATTGTTATGTCTAGTTGGAATTTATAATATGATTGATGAGATGAAATGTCTTTGCCTAAAATGACTCAAAAATACTTCAAAAAGCAATGTATAATGCATTTGATATAAGCATATTCAGCACAGAAGGGAGCAATAAAAGTGGTTAATTTGGACATGGTTCTAAGCAGCAATGTTTATCACGTGGGAGCCCAGAAAGTTGGCTTCCTTCCATTCTTTACACTTAATTTTCTATCCTTGCTTATTCCAAGGTATCTCCTCACAGTGGCCAGAGACAGGAAGTCAGACAGTGCCCCACACTGGATCTTCTTTCTAATCCATCCTTTCAGGAACAAGGCAGATCCTGTTCAGTGTGATAGTTTCACTTAAATTATTTATCTCTCCTCTCTCTGACAGTTTCCCTTGTATGTAGGATTTAATTTAATTCAACATATTCATTGAGAAGCTCTTTAGTTCAGGAGTTGTGCTAGGTGCTAAAAAATGATACAAACATAATCTCTGCTAACAATCTAAGGACAAAAAAAAACAAAAAAATTGCTGCAAATAGTGTGATGAAAGCTACAGGGAGGTTTAAGTATGGGGATGGTAGAAACTTGTAGGAGGGGGCTATTTATTTTCTACATATTGAGTTCAAGCAGCTTATGGGAATCTAGAAAAATATGACTAGTAAGTCATTGAATAAACAGGTCTAGGAATTAAGATAGACTGAGATGATAATGGAAATTTGAGATTCAACATATGGGTTTGCTTGAAACTTTGGAATAAGTTCTCTCAGGGAGAAAGAGATGAGGTGAGGAATAGTTGCATAGAAAACATGAAGTTTTAAAGAGTGAACAGAAGCAATACCTGTGAAAAACTGAGGAGGCACAGCCTAATTGAAATCCTATAATCGAGAACATCCATGTTCACTTAATGGAGGATAAATATGACCAAATTTGCCTTCCCACGTGAAACAACAGCATAAACAAAACAGAAAAATATTATAAAACAAAATTTAAAGACACTGAGTATCAGGCAAGAAAGGATGATGATGCATGTGGGATAGAAAACAAATGAAGCAAATCCTAAAATTGCACCAAGTTCCTGCCTTGAGAAGGTTTCTAGGGCTTCAGCGCAGAGGAGGGACCTCTGGAGGGACCTCTGGAGATCCCGGCAGTGCCTCTGGAGTCTATGAGTTCAATAGATGGAGTGGAGAATCTGGGAGACTAGGCGGCTAGGATTCACAGGACAGAATTACCAGAGGGAGAGAACCGCACAGAAAAAGAACTTCAGAGGGTGCCCCTTGAGTATTCAGAACGACACTAATCAATGCATGCAAGAAAACTACCCCCAAACCAAGGAAAAAATCACCTGACACCAGGGCTTATATATACAGGGCTGGAAGTAGTGTCAGGACTACCAACCAGAGTGAAAACCTCATACTTAATTGTGTATTAATATGAAGGAGAGTACTCAGAAGGAGTTTATCTGGTAGTATGGTAAATTAGCCCTACAATCAATGGTGATCTGTTTTCACCTAATACATATTTTTTCAATTTTTTAATTTTTTTTAGTTTTGATACAGGCATGCAATGTGTAATAATCAGATCATGTAAAGTGAGATAGTCATCCCCTTAAGTATTTATCCTTTGTGTTACAAACAATCCAATTATACTCTTTCAGTTATTTTTCAAAGTACAATTAAATTATTATTAACTATAGTCACCTTGTTGTGCTATCAAATGCTAGGTCTTATTCATTTTTTCTACAATTTTTTGTACCCATTAACCATCCCCACCTCCAACCCCTTACTACTCTTCCCAGCCTCTGGTAACCATCCTTCTGCCCTCTATCTCCATGAGTTCTATTGTTTTGATTTTTAGATCCCACAAATAAGTACGAACATACAATGTTTGTCTTTCTGTGCCTGGCTTATTTCACTTAACATAATGACTTCCAGTCCCATCCATGTTGTTGCAAATTACAGGATCTCATTCTTTTTTATGGCTGAATAGTATTCCATTGTGTTTAAGTACCATATATTCTGTGTCCATTCATCTGTTGATGAACACTTACGTTGTTTCCAAATCTTGGCTATTGTGAACAGTGATGCAACAAACATAAGACTGCAGATATCACTTCAATATACTGATTTAGTTTCTTTTAGATTTATACTCAGCAGTGAGATTGCTGTATCATACGGTAGCTCTGTTCTTAGTTTTTTGAGGAACTTCCAAACTGCTATCCATAGTGGTTGTAATAATTTACATTCCCACTAACAGTGTATGAGGTTTCCCTTTTCTCCATGTCCTTGCTAGTATTTGTTATTGCCTTTTTTATAAAAGCCTTTTTAACTGGGGTGACATGATATCTCATTGTAGTTTTGATTTGCATTTCTCTGATGATCAGTGATGTTGAGCACCTTTTCAAATGCCTGTTTGCCATTTGTGTGTATTCTTTTGAGAAATGTCTATTTAAATCTTTTGCTCATTTTTAAATTGGATTATTAGATGTTTTCCTATGGAGCTGTTTGAGCTCCTTGTATATTCTGATTATTAATCCTTTGTCAGATGAGTAGCTTGCAAATACTTTCTCCCATTTTCTGGGTTATCTCTTCACTTTGTTGTTCACTTCATTTTATGTCTTTATTTTTATTTTTTCTTTTTGAGATGGAGTTTCGCTCTTGTTCTCCAGGCTGGAGTGCAATGGCACGATCTCGGCTCACTGCAACCTCTACCCCACTGGGTTCAAGTGATTCTCCTGCCTCAGCCTCCCAAGCAGCTGGGATTACACTACCACACCCGGCTAATTTTTGTATTTTTAGTAGAAACGGGGCTTCGCCATGTTGGCCAGGCTGGTCTCGAATTCCCGACCTCAAGTTCATTTGGTGAGGTCATGTTTTCTTGGGTAATGCTGATGCTTGTAGATGTTCTTCAGTGTCTGGGCATTGAAGAGTTAGGTATTTATTGTAGTTTTCTCATTCTGGGCTTATTTGTATGTGTTCTCTTGGGAACACTTTCCATATATTCAAAAGGACTTGGCTGATGTGATCTAAATTGTATCTGTTTTAGGGGGAACCCCAAGCCCAGTAATGCAATGACTCTTGCAGACTTGTAGAGTTACTGCCTTGATGGTCTTGGACAAAATCCAGAAGGATTCTCTGGATTATCAGGCAGAGACTCTTGTACTCTTCCCTTACTTTCTCCCCAGTAAATGGTGGCTCTATTCTGAGCCACCTGGAGCTGGGTGTGGTATGACAGAAGCACCCCTGTGGCCACAACCACTAGAACTGTGCTGGATCAGATCTGGAGCTAGCCACAGCACTGGGTCTCACCCAAGCCCTGCTATAACCATGCACTGGCTATAGCCTGTGTTCACTCAAGGCCTTGGGGCCCTACAGTCAGCAGGTGGCAAAGCCAGGCAGGCCTGTGTCCTTCCCTTCAGAATAGTGAGTTCCCCCAGGCCCTGGGCATGTCCAGAGGTGCTGTCTATGAGCCAGGGACTAGAGTCAAAACCCTTAGAAGTCTGTCTGGTGTTCTATCATATTATGGCTAAGCTGGCACTCAAACCACAAGATGTAGTCCTTTCCACTCTTCCCTCCCCTTTCCAAAGGCTGAGGAGCCTCGTCCTGTGGCCATTGCCACCCCAGGCCAATGTGGAGTCCTGCCAGACTGTGACCAGTGTTCCTGTAAGGCCCAATGGCTCTTCAGTCAGCTGTGATGAAGGCTGCCTGGCCTGAGACTCACCCTTCAGAGTAGTGGGCTGCCTTCTGGCCCAGGGAAAGTCCAGAAATTCCATCCAAGAGCCAAGTCCTGGAATTGGGTACCCCTAGAGCCACTTGTTGCTCTGAGCTCTGTGGCTTTGCTGGTACTTGAAGCCAGCAAGTCGGAGAGTCTTACCCAAGGCCCTAGATACAGTATCTGGTCATTGCTGCTGATTATTCAGGGCCCAAAGGCCTTCAGTTAGCAGGTGATGAATGCTGCCAGGGCTGTGTCCTTTCCTTTAAGGCAACAGGTTCCCTTTTGGCCCAAAATGTGTCTAGAAATGTCATCTAGGAGCTAGGGCCTGGAAAGAGGGCCTCGCAACTCAACTAGTGTCCTATCCTGCCGTGACTGAGCCAGTATTCAAGATGTAAGATAAAGTCCTTCCCACTCTTCCCTATTCTCTCCTCAAGCAAAAGAGAGAGCTCTCTATTGGAGCTACAAGCTGGGATTAGGGGTGAGGTGATGCCAGTACTCCCTTAGCCACCCCAGCTGGTGCCTCAGTGTGTCACATGTCCCCCTCAGTCCACTGTCTCTGGGCCCTGTTCAGCAGTAGGCCTGGCCTAAGGGTTGCAGTCCTTAAGGCCTAGATTGCCTTGAGGGTGGGCATCGGCTCAGCTGAGTTTGGTCCGGTTTTCCTTTCTGCTCTAACAGGACAGCCCTGATTTCAATGCCTCACAATCGTTGTGTTTTCCCTCCCCCTGGGGACAAGAGAAACTTCCTGCACCATGTTGCTGGGGGTGGGGAGGGGTGGCATTGGCAATTTAAGACTCTTTTTTATACCTCTTCAGTGTCTCTTTCAGAAATATGAAATTAGAACCAGGTACTGTGGTACTGTGAGTACTCACCTGATATTTGGTTCTTATGAAGGTGCTTTTCTTATGTATGTAGATAGTTGTTAACTTGGTGTCCTTGTAGGAAGGACAATCAGTGGAGCCTTCTATTCCACCATCTTGCTGTGCCTCCTGAGCCTTCACCTAATAAATCTTAAAACCAAGATTAAAAGGATCAAACTCTCTTCAATTAACCTAAGAATTTCACAGAACAAAGCTCAAGAGTATTTATAGGAATACAAAAATATCCAATGCCCATAAGGTTAAATGCTCAATGTTTTATATTCAACCAAAATTACCAGCTAGCCAATTGAAACTGCTTCAGAAATGACACGGATGATAACAATAGTAGACAAGGACATTAGAACATTGTTGGCCGGGCGCAGTGGCTCAAGCTTGTAATCCCAGCACTTTGGGAGGCAGAGACGGGTGGATCACGAGGTCAGGAGATCGAGACCATCCTATCACAGTGAAACCCCGTCTCTACTAAAAATACGAAAACTAGCTGGGCGAGGTGGCGGGCGCCTGTAGTCCCAGCTACTTGGGAGGCTGAGGCAGGAGAATGGCGTAAACCCAGGAGGCGGAGCTTGCAGTGAGCTGAGATCCGGCCACTGCACTCCAGTCCGGGCAACAGAGCGAGACTCCGCCTCAAAAAAAATAAAATAAAATAAAAATAAAATAAAACATTGTTATAACTGTGTCCTGTACGTTCACAAATCTAGAGGTAAGATTGAACACATCAGTTAGTTAGTCATAGAAGATATTTTTAAAAGCCAACTCAGATGTTTAGAGATAAACACTACAGTGTCTGAGATGAAAATACAGTGCATAAGATTAATGCCACATTAGACATTGTAGAAGAACTCAAAGACACAGCAATAGAAATTATCTAAAATGAAACATTAGGGAAAAAAGAATTTTAAAAATAAAGGGAATATCAGTGAGCTGTGGAAAAAGTATAACAAGCCAGCATACATGTACTTCAAGTCTCTGAAGGAGAACAGGAAATATCTTTTTAAGAGTTAATTAGTGGCCAAAACTTTTTAAATTTTGATGAAAACTATAAACCCAATGAACTCAAATATAAAGGTACGCAAAAAATGATATCTAAGCACAACATAATTAAATTGCTCAAAACTGATAATAAAAATGCTAAAAGAAGCTAGAAGCTAGAGAAAAGCACATTGTTTACAGAGAGACATAGGTAAGGATGACAACAGGTTTCTTAGTTAAAAATGTAATAATGAAGACAGTAGGATAATCTCTCTAAGCACTGAAAGAAAAAACAAAAGCTTTTAAAGCCATAATTATTTACCCAATAAAAATATCTTTCAAAACTAAAGATATAATGAAGACATTTTCAAACATGTAAGAACTGAAAGAATTCATCAACAGAATACCTGCACTACAAGAAATTTGAAAGAAAATAACTTAGGATAAAAATGATACCAGATGGAAATTTTTGCACAAAGACATGAGAAGAATCAGATATAGATTCTAATGGGTAATTATATACAGTTTTTCATACTAAGTAAATGTCACTTAAAAAATGTATTGTTTAAACAATGATAATAGCTATGTATTCTTGGATTTATTACATAGCTATAGGTAAAATGTATGACCGAAATAGAAAAAAGCCTGTAAGAACAGAAAGAAGTATACTGTTATAAAGTCTCATGCATAAAGAACTATAATGTCAGTTTAAGGTAGACTATAATAAATGAAACCTGTATGTTATAACCCTAAAGCAACAGATAATTAAGAAAAGAGTTATAGCTAATAAGGCAACAAAAAATAAAAATGAAACAAATGCAAATTATAAAAATATTTATTCTGAAAGAAGTATAAAGAAAAGGTAAAGGGGAACAAGGAACAAGTTAAACAAATATAATAAAAAGCAAGTAGCAAGATGACAGACTTAAGCCTAGCTGTATCACTAACCCCATTAAATGTAAATGATCTAAACACACCATTTAAAAAGCAGAGATTTTTAGATTCAGTAAAAGACAACTAGATGCTGTCTATAAGAAACATACTTTAACTATAAAGACAAAAATGCCTTAAAAGTAAAGGAATAGGAAAGATATACCATGCTAACACTAGTCAAAAGAAAGAGTGACTATATTATTGTTAGACAAAGTAGAATTCAGAGAAGATAATTTTACCAGAGATAAAATGGTCATTTTATAATGATAAAGGGGCCAATAATTTAGAAGCTATAACAATTCTCAGGGTATATACCCGTAATAATAGAACTTCAAAATATATGAAGCTAGCTGGGTACAGTGGCTCACACCTGTAGTCCCAGCACTTTGGGAGGCCAAGACAGGCATATCACTTGAGGTCAGGAGTTCAAGGCCAGCCTGGCCAACATGGTGAAACGCCATCTCTACTAAAATTACAAAAATTAGCCAGGTGTGGCAGTGCATGCCTATAGTCCCAGCTACTTGGGAGACTGAGGCAGGAGAATCACTTGAAACTTGAAGGCAGAGGTTGCAGTGAGCCAAGATCATGCCACTGTACTCCAGCCTGGGAGTGAGACTCTGTCTCAAAAAAAAAAAAAAAAAAAAAAAAAAAAGGCATGAAGCAAAACTGGTAAAAAATACTAGGAAAAAAAAAAATCTCCCAATTACACTGAGACAAACCACTCAATCTCAATAATTTTAGAACAGATAGACAGAAAGCAAGCAAGTATATAGTAGACTTGAATAACACTATGAACCAACTTGTCCTAATTGACATTTACAGAACACTCCACTCAACAACAGCACAATGTATATTCTTCTCAAGTGTTCACAGAACATTTATGAAGATAGGCCATATTCTAGGCTATAAAACAAGTCAATAAATTTAAAAGCATTCAAATCATATGTAGTATGTTCTTTGACTACAGTGAAATTAAATTAGTTAGCAATAATCAAAAGATAAGTGAAAAATCACCAAATATTTAGAAACTAAATAGCACTATTCTAAATAACCTATGAGACAAAGAAGAAATAAAAGGAAAAATTCAAGTGTATTTTGAACTGAAGGAAAATGAAAACACAACATAGCATTTGTGGGATGCATTAAAAGGAGTATTTAGGAGAAAATTTATAGTAACAAAGTACTACATTAGAAAAGAAAAAAAGTCTCAAATCAGTGCATTCAACTTCTCCCATTAGAAACCTGAAAAATAAGAACAAGTCAAAATCAAAGTAAGGACAGAAAGGAAATAATAAGGATTCAAGCAGAAATCAATGAAATAAATAATAAATGGAATAAACAATGGAGAAAATAAATGAAAACAAATTTTTTTGAGATCAATAAAATTGATAAATTGTAGCCAAATTGCTCAGGGAAAAAAAAATCACAAATTACCAAATATCAGGAACCACTGAGGTAACATTACTATAGATCCTACAGATATTTAAAAGATTATAAAAGGGATATGATGAACAACATTATGCTGTACACTGAATAACCTAGAAGACTTGGACAACTTTTATTAAAAGACTCAACCTACCAAAGTAGTTTCAATCAAGAAGCAATGGATAACCTTAATATCTGAAATATATTTAGAAAATAGAGTTTGTAATTTGTAATTTGAATTTGTAATTTCCCATAATAAAGCCATCCAAACCCAGATGACTTTACTGATGAATTCTACCCAACATTTCAGGAAGAAAAATAATTACAGTTCTACACAAACTTTTCAAGAAAATTAAAGGACAGGGAATACTTCCCTACTAATTCTTTGATGCCATTCTTACCCTGACCCTAGAGTAAGATACAGACATCATAAGAAAAGAAAACTAAAGCTTGGTAAGTTCAACTTCATCAGCATTAAAAAATGTCTGCTGTTAACAGAATGAAAGGACAGGCCAAAAGCTGGGAGAAAATATTTACAAAGCATGTATTTGATAAGTTACCTGTATTTAGATCATAGAACTCTCATAACTCAACAGTAAGAAAAAAAATCAACCCATTTAAAGAAACGGAAATAGATTTGAAAGGACATTTCATTATAGAAGATATCCAAATGGCAAATAAGCACAAGAATAAAATGCTCAATATTATTAATCATGAGAGAAATGCAAATTAAACCCATAATGATATACCCCTGTTAGAATGACTAAAATTAAGAAGACTAAGCCTTTTTAAGTGTTGCCAAGAATGTAGAGGAACTGGAACTGTCACGCACTCTTGTTGCAAAATGCAAAATGCTACAATCACTTCAGGAAAACATTTGGCGTGTTCTTAAAAAATCAAATATATGACTTAAATATTAAACTATTTTATTCCTAAGATATTCCCCAAGACATAAAAGCATATGTTCCTATAAAGACCTGAACATGAATATTCATAGCAGCTTCATTTGTAATAACCCCAAACTGGAAACAGCCCCAAAGATTATCAACAGGTGGATGGATAAACAAATTGTCATATATACATACAGTGGAATACTAATTATCAATAAATGGGAGTAAACTATTGATACAGGAAACAGTACTGATAGGTTTCAAAATAGCTATGCTGAGTAAAAAAAAAAGCAAGCTAAAATAAAAGTACCTTGCATGTTTCCATTAACACAAAACTCCTGAAAATGCAAACTAGTCTACAGTGATAGGAAACAGATGAGTGGTTGCCTGCGGGGAGGGGTCAGGAGGGTAACAAAGAAGGATTACAATGCAGCATAAAGAAATATTTGCGAGATGGGAGAAAAATGGCAGATAAGAGGCAGGACTAGATTGCACCTCCTACTCAGAGCGGTGTGTGGAGACTCTCATTGTGAACTTTTGCTCCAGAACGACTGCAGGAACATACCAGGAAAGGCAAGAGAACCCACAGACACTCTGAAGGAAGCAGATTGCCCCTGCAGGACCCAGGAGACTGCCCAAATACAGTGAGTGCCCAAACTGTGAAAGTGGGAAAGGGGATTATCTGCCCCCAAACACACACCCTCACTGGGAAACATGAAGCTCTAGATCACAGGAGAAGGATTTGATCTTAACTGGGGCTGAGTCAATTTAGAGAGCCAAGTGAAATACAGGGGTAGAGGAAGCAGTGGGAAAGGCCCTGTGAGCTCTCTGGGTCCCCAGGACAGCCATTTCAGACTTGTCTCACAGGGGTCTTTGGGGAGAGCTGCCAGAGGTACATGCAAGGTACAGAGAGAAGGAAACCTCCAACTGAACTTTGTAACAATTCCAACCGAATGTGAAGTCTCCTGGCCAGAACTTGGGGGAGGGTGTGAATTCAGTGTGCAGACTCGACAAGCAGGGAGGCGCAAAAGCCCTGCTTGCTTTCACAGCTGGGAGGCCTGTATACCGGGGCAAGTTTTCACCCCTGCTCACCCACTGCCTGGAAACAAACTCAGTGCTGTTGTTGGAGGGCACAGTGGGAGTGAGACTGGCCTTTTGGGTTGTGTGGGAGCTGGATGAGACCTGTAACTGCTGGCTTTTCTCCACTTCCCTGACAACCTGCATGACACAGCAGAGGCAGCCACAATCCTCCTCCCTAGAACTCCATTGGCCTGGGAACTCTCCCCCATCTCCCACAGCAGCCGCACCAAGCCCCACCTAAGAATAGTCTGAGCTCAGACATGCCTAACCCTGTCCCCACCTGATGGTCCTTCCTTATCCACCCTGGTAGCTGAAGGGTATATTCTCTTGGGAGTTCCAGGACCCGCCTACTGCCTGAACCTTCCTATACTAACACAGCTGATGCTCTCTTGAAAGCCCCACCTCTTGGCAGGAGGCCAACCAGCACAAAAATAGTGCATTAAATAACCAAAACAAAGGACCCTGACAGAGTCCACTTTACCCTGTGCCATCTCCACTAGAGCAGGTGCTGGTAGCTACGGCTGAGCCACCTGCAGACAGTTCACATCTCAGGACTCTGTGCAGACAACCCGTAGTACCAGCCTGAAGCCTGGTAGTCCTACTAGGTGGCTAGATCCAGAAGAGAAATGACAATCATTACAGCTCAGCTCTCAGGAAGCCACATCCCCAGGAACAGGGGGAGAGTACTACATCAAGGGAATACCTGGTGGGACAAAAGAATCTGAACAGCAGCCTTGAGCCCCAGATCGTCCCTCTGATATAGCTTACCCAAATGAGAAGGAACCAGAAAAACAATTCTGGTAATATGGCAAAACAAATTCTTCCACACCCTCCAAAAATCACACTAGCTTACTAGCAATGGATCCAAGCCAAGAAGAAATCCCGGATTTACCTGAAAAAGAATTCATAAGGTCAATTATTAAGCTAATCAAAGAGGTACCAGAGAAAAGTGAAGTCCAATTTAAGGAAATTTTAAAAAATAATACAACAAATGAAGGGAGAAATCTTCAGTGAAATAGATAGCACAAGTAAAAAACAATCATAACTTCAGGAAATAAAGGATACACTTAGAGAAATGCAAAATGTTCTGGAAAGTCTCAGCAATAGAATGCAACAAGTGGAAGAAAGAACTTCAAAGCTTGAAGACAAGGTTTTTGAGTTAATCCAATCTAAAAAAGGCAAAGGAAAAATAATTTTTAAAAATGAACAAAGCCTCCAAGAAGTTTGGGATTATGTTAAATGACCAAACCTAAGAATAATTGGTGTTCCTGAGAAAGAATAGAGATCTAAAAGTTTGGAAAACAATACAAGAAGCTCAAACACTGGGAAATTCATTGTAAAAAGATCACCACCTAGGGAAATTGTCATCAGGTTATCTAAAATCAAGACAAAGGAAAGAATCTTAAGAGCTGTGAGGCAAAAACACCAGGTAACCTCTAATGGAAAACCTATCAGATTAACAGCATATTCCTCAGGAGAAACCCTACAAGCTAGAAGGAATTGGGGCCGTATCTTCAGACCCCTTAAACAAAACAATTATCAGCCAAGAATTTTGTATCCAGCAAAACTAAGCTTCATAAATGAAGGAAAGATACAGTCTTTTTCAGGCAAAGAGAATTTGCCACTACCAAGCTAGCACTACAAGAACTACTAAAGGAAGCTCTAAATCTTGAAATAATTCCTGCAAATACATCAAAATAGAACCTCTTCAAAGCATAAATCTCACAGGACTTATAAAACAACAATACAATTAAAAAACCCCAAGGTATATAGGCAACAAATAGCATGATGAA
Organism: Colobus angolensis palliatus; assembly: GCF_000951035.1. Lineage (NCBI taxonomy): Eukaryota > Metazoa > Chordata > Mammalia > Primates > Cercopithecidae > Colobus > Colobus angolensis. The sequence goes on along the minus strand of NW_012115932.1, from coordinate 13,440,589 downwards.
TGGAATAGTACGTCACATCTCAATACTAATGTTGAATGTAAATGGCCTAAATATTCCACTCAAATGATACAGAATTGCACAATGGGTAAGAATTCACCAACGAAGTGTCTGCTACGTTCAGGATACTCACCTAACACATAAGGACTTACATAAACTTAAGGTAAAGGGGTAGAAAAAGATATTCCTTGCAAATGGACACCAAAAGCAAGCAGGAGTAGCAATTCTTTTTTTTT
>NW_012115932.1:13432008-13435356 GCF_000951035.1 Colobus angolensis palliatus | reverse complement strand
TGATGGATGCACCAAAATCTCACAGATCACCACTAAAGAACTTACTCATGTAACCAAATAACAGCTGTTCCCCACCAAACCTATGGAAATAAAAAAATTTTTAAAAATTGTTTTTTAAAAAGGAATATTTGGGGTAGGTGGATATACTGACTGTTCTGATAATGGTAATAGTTCCATGGGTGTATACATGTGTCAAAATGTAGTAAATTGTAAATGAGTAGTTTATTAGTAATGGATAGTTGATTGTATATCAAATCTTAATAAGGCAGTTTTACAAAACACTATAATCTCTTTTCTGGATTTCTATAGGTAACATCCATGCCCCATGTGAAATGTTGGATGAAGGGATCTTCAAGGTGCATTACAATTCTACATGCCCTGCTGTCCAACCACCATCACAAATCAAAACAACCCACCATTTGACCATGACGTCTAAAATGCCTTCAGTAGGTAACAGAGCCAATATTCCAACTCAGATAAGGCTTAAAGCTTCCAGGGGTACTTTGTGATCTCCCACAGATGTGCCATATGAGAGGTACCTCCTTTCTGTGTTTAGTAGATGTAACTTGGGATGGTATAAAATAGTGAGCAAGGAAGAGCATTGGAAAGAGATTCTTTTCTTTGCTAGTAACTAGCTGTGGAACTTCAGGCAAGTTACTTTCCCTCTCTGTGCCTTTCCTAAACTTTAAAATAAAGGAGTTGGACAAGATGATGTGTAAGGCTCTTTTGGGCTGCAAGATTAAATTCTTAACTCGCCCTACTATCACAGAGAGGTCTTTAACACTGTTTCTAGCATGTGGAGCAATAATTTCACCTGTTATCCTTTAATAACCTGATCCCACATATTCACTGCTTGCTACAGCCACCTCCTGGTGTATTGCCGTGCAATGCAGGGCACGTGAGCATTTCAAGGCCTCTGGGGTGTCCTGCAGAGAAACAATGAATTTAATTGTATTAGCTCTGTCTTCCCATGTTTTGACCACAGAAAACTTGTGGTCAAAGTTTTGACCACAGACTCATGTTTCACTGAACGCTTAATAAATATCTCATGATCCAGGGAACACTGATGTTGCAGGTTGTCTTCTAGAGAGCAAGAATTACTGTGGGGAAGATGCTCTTGGAGGACTGCTGGCACGCCAGCCCTTTGGGACCAGGAGAGGGACAAGTTGAAAAGGACATGCATGAGAGTGACCAAGGATGTGGAAAGGGACAGCTGAAGGATCCCAAAAATGAGTAGACATTTTGAACTAGGCTATTGGGGAAGTAGGGAAAGTGACTTCCTCCGGGGTGCATGTTCTGAGACCTACAGAGCTGCCTTTATTCCCTGCCTCCCCCAGCTCCATGCAGAGCTGCTGCAAAGTAGTTTCTGCACATCCCTCAGTCTGCATGTTCTACTTGGCTTTGAATCTCTCTAATTGAATTAATAGCAGATGGGAGTTTTTCTATTGCTTTGGCTCACTATCTCTTATTGTGTACAGAAGAAGAGTGTTTGACGGGAGGGGCATCTAGTAGTCAGTACAAAGTTCCTCTGAGGCTGCTACTCCCGTCTCTCACAGACCTTTCAGATCCAGTGCTTCAGATACTTGAGGGAACTCAGGTCTCACGGCCTACTAAAATTGATAATTTTCACCAATGAAACAAGCTTTGTTGCTTTTTGCTGTACATAAATTTGCTTTTTTTTTTTTTTTTTTTTTTGAGGTAGAGTATTGCTCAGTTACCCAGGCTGGAGTGTAGTGGCTCAATCACGGCTCACTGCAGCTTCAATCTCCTGGGCTCAAGGGATCCTCCCACTTTAGCCTCCTGAGTAGCTGGGATTACAGGCATGCACCACCACATACAGCTAAGTTTTTTGTTTTTTTTTGTAGAGCTGAGGTCTTGATACTTTGCCTAGGCTGGTTTCAAACTCCTGGGCAAAATAGCAAGCAATTCTCCCACCTCAGCCTCCCAAAGTGCTGGGATTACAGGCTTGAGCCACCGCGCCCGGCCGTAGCAATTCTTATATCAGACAAAGCAAACTAAAGCAACAGCAGTTCAAAAAGCCAAAGAAGGATATTATATAGTGATAAAAAGCTTTATCCAACAGGAAAATACCACAATCCTAAGTATATATGCACCTAACACTGGAGATCCCAAATTTATAAAACAATTATTTCTAGACCTAAGAAATGAGATAGACAGCAACACAATAATAATGAGGGAATTCAGTACTCCACTGACGGCAGTAGACAGGTCATCAGGACAGAAAATCAACAAAGAATGGATTTAAACTATACCCTGAAATAAATGGACTTAACAGATATTTACAGAACATACTACCCAACAACTTCAGAATGTAAATTCTATTCATCAGTGCATGCAACTTTTTCCAAGATAGACCATATGATAGGCCACAAAACAAGTCTCAATAAATTTAAGAAAATTGAAATTATATCAAGTACTCCCTCAGATCATAGTTGAATAAAACTGGAAATCCACTGCAAAAGGGACTTCAAAACCTTGCAAATACATGGAAATTAAATAACCTGCTCCTGAATGATAATTAAGTCAACAATGAAACCAAAATGGAAACCTAAAAATTCTTTGAACTGAATGATAATAGTGATACAACCTATCAAAACCTCTGGGATACAGCAAAAGTGGTGCTAAGAGGAAAGATCATAGACTAAAAGGCCTACATCAAGAAGTCTGAAAGAGCACAAATAGACAATCTAAGGTCACACCTCAAGGAACTAGAGAAACAAGAACAAACCAAACCCCAAACCAGCAGAAGAAAGGAAATAACCAAGATCAGAGCAGAAACAAATGAAATTGAAACAAACAAAGAAACAAATACAAAAGGTAAATGAAACAAAAAACTGGTTCTTTGAAAAAATAAATAAAACTGATAGCCTATAGCAAGATGTAGCAAGAAGAGAGAAGATCCAAATAAGCTCAATTAGAAATGAAATGGGAGATATTACAACCAACACCACAGAAATACTTAAGATCATTCAAGCCTACCATGAACACCTTTACATGCATAAACTAGAAAACCTAGAGGAGATGGATAAATTCCTGGAACATACAACCCTCTTAGCTTAAATCAGGAAGAATTAGAAACCCTGAACAGACCAGTAACAAGCAGCAAGATTGAAATGGTAATTGAAAAAATTACCAATAAAAAGTCCAGGACCAGATGGATTTACAACTGAATTCTACCAAACATTCAAAGAAGAATTGATTGTAGATGTGTGGTATTATTTCTGAGGGCTCTGTTCTGTTCCATTGGTCTATATCTCTGTTTTGGTACCAGTACCATGCTGTTTTGGTTACTGTAGCCTTGTAGTATAGTTTGAAGTCAGGTAGCGT
>NW_012115932.1:13420772-13430898 GCF_000951035.1 Colobus angolensis palliatus | reverse complement strand
ATTTTTGCAATCTATCCATCTGACAAAGGGCTTTTCACATATATATGATGGAATACTACTAAGCCATAAAAATGTATGAACTAATGGCATTTGCAGTAACCTGGATGGGATTGGGGACCCCAACCTGGATGGGATTGGAGACTATTATTCTAAGTGAAGTAACTCAGGAATGGAAAGCCAAACGTTATTCTCACTCATAAGTGGGAGCTAAACAGTTAGGATGCTGAGGCATAAGAACAACACAATGGACTCTGGGGATGTGGAAAGGGTGGGAGGGGGATGAGGGATAAAAGACTACCAGTTGGGTTCAGTGTATACTGCTTGGGTGATGGATGCACCAAAATCTCACAGATCACCACTAAAGAACTTACTCATGTAACCAAATAACAGCTGTTCCCCACCAAACCTATGGAAATAAAAAAATTTTTAAAAATTGTTTTTTAAAAAGGAATATTTGGGGTAGGTGGATATACTGACTGTTCTGATAATGGTAATAGTTCCATGGGTGTATACATGTGTCAAAATGTAGTAAATTGTAAATGAGTAGTTTATTAGTAATGGATAGTTGATTGTATATCAAATCTTAATAAGGCAGTTTTACAAAACACTATAATCTCTTTTCTGGATTTCTATAGGTAACATCCATGCCCCATGTGAAATGTTGGATGAAGGGATCTTCAAGGTGCATTACAATTCTACATGCCCTGCTGTCCAACCACCATCACAAATCAAAACAACCCACCATTTGACCATGACGTCTAAAATGCCTTCAGTAGGTAACAGAGCCAATATTCCAACTCAGATAAGGCTTAAAGCTTCCAGGGGTACTTTGTGATCTCCCACAGATGTGCCATATGAGAGGTACCTCCTTTCTGTGTTTAGTAGATGTAACTTGGGATGGTATAAAATAGTGAGCAAGGAAGAGCATTGGAAAGAGATTCTTTTCTTTGCTAGTAACTAGCTGTGGAACTTCAGGCAAGTTACTTTCCCTCTCTGTGCCTTTCCTAAACTTTAAAATAAAGGAGTTGGACAAGATGATGTGTAAGGCTCTTTTGGGCTGCAAGATTAAATTCTTAACTCGCCCTACTATCACAGAGAGGTCTTTAACACTGTTTCTAGCATGTGGAGCAATAATTTCACCTGTTATCCTTTAATAACCTGATCCCACATATTCACTGCTTGCTACAGCCACCTCCTGGTGTATTGCCGTGCAATGCAGGGCACGTGAGCATTTCAAGGCCTCTGGGGTGTCCTGCAGAGAAACAATGAATTTAATTGTATTAGCTCTGTCTTCCCATGTTTTGACCACAGAAAACTTGTGGTCAAAGTTTTGACCACAGACTCATGTTTCACTGAACGCTTAATAAATATCTCATGATCCAGGGAACACTGATGTTGCAGGTTGTCTTCTAGAGAGCAAGAATTACTGTGGGGAAGATGCTCTTGGAGGACTGCTGGCACGCCAGCCCTTTGGGACCAGGAGAGGGACAAGTTGAAAAGGACATGCATGAGAGTGACCAAGGATGTGGAAAGGGACAGCTGAAGGATCCCAAAAATGAGTAGACATTTTGAACTAGGCTATTGGGGAAGTAGGGAAAGTGACTTCCTCCGGGGTGCATGTTCTGAGACCTACAGAGCTGCCTTTATTCCCTGCCTCCCCCAGCTCCATGCAGAGCTGCTGCAAAGTAGTTTCTGCACATCCCTCAGTCTGCATGTTCTACTTGGCTTTGAATCTCTCTAATTGAATTAATAGCAGATGGGAGTTTTTCTATTGCTTTGGCTCACTATCTCTTATTGTGTACAGAAGAAGAGTGTTTGACGGGAGGGGCATCTAGTAGTCAGTACAAAGTTCCTCTGAGGCTGCTACTCCCGTCTCTCACAGACCTTTCAGATCCAGTGCTTCAGATACTTGAGGGAACTCAGGTCTCACGGCCTACTAAAATTGATAATTTTCACCAATGAAACAAGCTTTGTTGCTTTTTGCTGTACATAAATTTGCTTTTTTTTTTTTTTTTTTTTTTGAGGTAGAGTATTGCTCAGTTACCCAGGCTGGAGTGTAGTGGCTCAATCACGGCTCACTGCAGCTTCAATCTCCTGGGCTCAAGGGATCCTCCCACTTTAGCCTCCTGAGTAGCTGGGATTACAGGCATGCACCACCACATACAGCTAAGTTTTTTGTTTTTTTTTGTAGAGCTGAGGTCTTGATACTTTGCCTAGGCTGGTTTCAAACTCCTGGGCAAAATAGCAAGCAATTCTCCCACCTCAGCCTCCCAAAGTGCTGGGATTGCAGGTGTGATCCACTGCACTTGGCCAGATTTGCAAATATTCAAACAGATAAAAAAAAGCTGCATAAAAATTTGAGAAAAACATGAAATGAATTGACTTCTACTCCTTGTGAGAACCACTATAATTCTGATGACTCATCTTCTACTTTATCACTTTGCTACTTTACATATATATACATGCATTTCCTCTTTGTCACTTTATGTATCTGTGCATCCACATTTGTACAAATGGGATCATAATGTATAAAAGGTAGAATAATGGCAGCCTTAATTCCATCTGCTACTTTAACTCCTGTCACCATGATATTTAACATTTTCATAGGTTGGGGGACAGGGACATCCTAATGTCATCCTGATGACATCACTGGCTAATCTCCAGAACCTGTGAATATGTTACATTGCCAGGCAAAAATGTAATCACCTGGATCTTTAAATGTGGAAGAGGGAGGCAGAAGAGTTGATATCAGAGTGATGTGATATGAAAAGGAGTTGACTAGTGAGTGCTGGCTTTGAAGACGGAAGGGCCAGGAGTTATGGAATGTGGGTAGCCTCTAAACACTGGAAAATCCATAGAACTCTATATATACTGTAAATACCCTTATTATCAAGAACTTTTCCTCTCCTGAGTCTTTCGCCCTCCTTTCCTGGTCTTTACTTCCCCACCCCTGGTAAATAATTTTAATGACCTGATATGTATCTTTTCCTGCATTTTCATGCATATACAGTCACACACATGCATGCACATATAAACACATATACACATACAGTTAGATGATTTTAAGATTATTTTATAGAAATGGAAGCACAATTCTCATTTTCATCATACTTGTACTTTTTAGATTACTTTCATAGTTAAATACAGCTGCAAGTGACAAAACTGGGGTGGGAGTATACCTGCCTTACAATGATTTTCTCAGTGGTCTGAATGGGGCACAGGGATGAAGCTAACACCATAGAAGGTGAAAAGAGAGATGCAAGGTTCTGAGTTGTTGGTGACCGTTTTTGAGCTCTTGGATTAAGCTTTGCTGTCTGTATGTGAGAGTCACCTTGGGACTTTTCAGCTGCCTGGGCCAATATATTTCGTTAATTTTTCAGCTGTTTTGAATTGATTTTTTTTTTTTTTGGTAACTTGACAATACATTGCCTTACTTTAGATATCCTAAAAGTCTATCCCTGTTTAGCTATTATATTCTACAAGGTTTAGGGGGCTAGATGGCTTACTTAATAGTTCTTTCCCTGCCACACCGCCACATTTCCAATGCTGGCCACTAGTCAAACAACAGAAGCCCAATTCAAACAATTTTCTGTATTCAAAAAGGGAGATTTATTAGCTCATGTAACCATGAAATGGAGAATCAGGAAACTACAGAAGTCATCCTCTCAGCTTGTTATCTTTCCATTTTCTCTGACCAGCTGCCTTCAGTGGACTAGAATGGTGGCTGCAAGCACCTAGGGAAAGGATTCTGATGGGCTGCCTTGGGTCATGTGCTCACCCACTGACCTAACTTCTGTGGACAGGTGATATGCTCTGACTGGCTTAGCCTAGGGAACCACCCTTATGGCTGGGTCAGGGTCCGTTCCCAGATAAAAGAGACAAAACACAAACATTTCCACAGAGGATTGTCATGAGTCCATTACAGGGAATTGAGAGGTAAAAGGAGAGAGAATCAAAGAAAGGTAAATCAGAGAACTCTCAGAGTTTCAGATTCTGTCCCTCTTGGGTCTCTGGGGTTTCTTGCTAAAATATGAGTAAATAGGACAAAATGAGGTGTTTATTATGCACCATTGAGAGAAACAAGATGCATACAAGTGACATAAAATGCATGATTTCTCTCCTACATTTAACTCCTGGAAAGGTAGGCTGAGGCCAGTGGCTAATGAGGAAGACCCCTCTTGCCTCATGAAACATTCCTTAATAGGCTGGTAATTTTCAGAGGTCACAGCCTCACCTGTGGGCAGAAGCACCTCGCAGATGCTCACGTTCCTAGAGCTCTTCTGGCATGAGGGCTCTGGCTGTCTTGTTTTCTGTCCCTCTCTGCTGGATAAGTCCTCATGCTTCCCCTGGCAGCCAGACTGGATGGCATTTTGAGTCAAGCTGTCTCTTGGAAGCTGAAACCATTATGAGAGCCTGGGTTGGGATGGAGGGACAACTGGCATTCGGCTGAGTGGGAGGACAGGGAACAGCTTACCAGCTGCTGGGGAGTGTGTTTGCAAAGTATGAGAGAGGGGAGCAGGGGGAGAGAGAGAGAGAGAAGAAAAATTGTGTGTGTGTCTGTGTGTATATGTCTGGGTGTGTCCATGTAACATTCAATTTATTATTACAAGTACTTTGTTCTTTCATAACAGACTCTTCTGTCTTCTGAATGTTTCTAGAACATATGCTGACTTCCTTAAGATTATTCTACCATCCAAGCCTGGGAAGGAAAAATGTCATGGGAGGCTCAAACCTGTCAGGAATGGAGTAGGATCCCTGGGGGCTATGAGGCCAATGCCTACCTTACCTCCTGGAATAGGCTGCTTTGCATTGCTATAAAGGAATACCTGAGGCTGGGTAGTTTACAAAGAAAAGAGATTTTATTTTGGCTCATGGTTTTGCAGACTGTGCAAGAAGCATAATGCCAACATCTTCTGGTGAGAGCCTCAGGAAGCTTTTACACATGGCAGAAGGTGAAGGGGGAGGCACTGGGGGAGAAGTGTGGCATGTGGCAAGAAGGAGCAAGAGAGAGAGAGAGGGAGGAATTGCCACACTCTTTTAAACAACCAGGTCTTACATGAACTCAGAGCAAGAACTCACTATCACAAGGAGGGCAACGAGCTATTCATAAGGGATCTGCCCCCAAGACCTAAACACCTCCCTCCAGGCCCCACCTCCAACACCGGGGACTATATTTCAACATGGGATTTGGAGGGGATACCCATCCAAACCATGTCACCTCCATTGTCTGTGGAGGACTCGGTGTTCCTCCCTCGTTTACATTCCTGATGTGGGTATGTTGAGCTGTTTTGTGGGTTGGTCCTGGTGAAAGATCCCTTCCAATCACATCAGCTACCAGCCATCACGATGATATAACAGACCCTCTTTATTGAGCTCCTGTTATGTGTCAGTTATTTTAAATCAGAGAGGCCATGGAGCACAGTGATTGGGAGTGTGGACTGTGCAGTCAGATGCCTTGACTTCAAATACTGGCCTTTCCAGCTCCTAACTTGGAAGCATCTCTTCAATGCCCTGTTTCCAATTTCTCACCTGGGACCTGGAGCTGAAAAAGTAGTACTCATTCCTGTAGAGACGTTTGGAGCAGTTAGTAAGATAATAGGTGGAAAGGACCTAGAAAAAGTGTTTAGAAAACTTGCAAAAATGTTAGCTGTTGATGCTAATCTTCATAACCTTCTTGGAAAGGAGGTATCTTATCTGCATTTTGGAAAGGAGAGAAGTTATTCTCCAGGACCAAAATAATAACTAGTCTGGATCACAAGAAATCTAAGCAATAGAGCCAGAATTCATATTCTTCCTTCCAAATGGCAAAGCTGCACCCAAAAAAGGGGGGACCCCTTAACATGCAGAAGCTTTTGGGAAGACTCATTCTAGCTACAAGACTTTGAGCAAAATATCATATATAACCTCTCAGACCCTGTTTCCTCACTTGTGTGAAATGGATGATAATACTTTTGCATAACAGTTGTTATGATGGCTAAATGAAATAATGTAGTAGAGATAGTAAATATTCATTTCTTTTCAGCCCCCTTTCTTGCTTTTTTATTGAAACAGAGTCTCACTTTGTCACCCAGGCTGGAGTGCAGTGGCAGCATCTCAGCTCACTGCAGCGTCAGCCTTCTGGGCTACTGAGTAGCTGGGACTAGGATAATTCTGGTATTTTTTTTTTTTATAGAGATGGGGTTTTACCATGATGGCCAGTTTGGTCTCAAACTTCTAAGCTCAAGCAATCCACCTGCCTCGGCCTCTCAAAGTGCTGGGATTACAGGCATGAGCCATCATACCCAGCTTTTTCTTACTTTTTATTAAAACAGAATAAAATAAGGTGGACAAGGTAGGTTTCTTACTGAGAATATGTTCTCAAACATTGAATGAATCCTTTTTGGTTTATTCAGTGTTGGAGGTTATCTGCAGTCCCACTCTCTTTGTGCTGACAGAGTCAGCAGCTAAGGATCAGCATTTTCTACCCAAACAGCCTCTTTCCTCCCTGGAAGGACATAGGCTATGTGTGCACTAGTAAGTGGCACAGGGCAGTGATTAGCATTGGACAGGGAGCCAGAACATTGGAGCCACAGCCTGGCTGCAATCACCCATCATGTGTGACCTTGTCAATCAATGAATATTGTTTGGATCCCATTTCCAATTATAAGATGTTAGTAATGACGTGTCCTCTAATGTCCTCACATGGTTATTATGAAAGACCTATGAAAGGATGAGGATGAAATATTAATATTGAATATGATATTTCATCCTCAAAATCAAAATGAGTAACGTGCTACACAAATCCAGGGATCTTGATTAATGTCAGACCCAAGCCTATCACTCTTCTTGGGAACTTCAGATAGTCCCCAGTTTCTCCTCAGTAACCTCATAGTCAAGCCTGGCCCTAAATGGAGTTGGGCCCTGGAGGTCAGGCCATTTGGAGATTCATAAGGCCTCAGGTGATGGCCATCTGGCAGCCCCTCTGTGGTCCCTAGGAAAGTGCACAGAGAGAGTGGTGAGCTGCTAGTATGAAATTTAAGCAGCCTGGACCCTCTTCAGTCTGGGAATGGAATTCACAACTGCCAGAAAGAGCAGGCAGGAAAATGAGAAATGCAGAACGTGGTAACAAGTGCTCGTTCCTAACAAAGCTGGGCTTGGCATCTACGCACCACAGTCCTTAGCTGCAGGACTCCGCAAGTCACATCTCTTCTCTGGACTTATATTTCCTTTTCTGTGAAAATAGAATCATCACCCCTGCTCTGCCTACCAAAAGATTTGGCATGAAGATCAAGTGAGATCATGTGTGTGAGTTTTACAAACTGTGTGACATCATGTGAACTGTGCAGCACCCAAAACAGGGAGTCATATGAATTTTTTTTAATGTGAACAAGAAGGCCTCTGGTTTTTCCTCTCACCCTCAAAACTTTACAGTGACCCCGCCCCATTCCCCCACTCTTTCCCAGCCTTTCCATTGCCTCCATGCCCACACAATCCCCTCTAGCTATGATCGTTTTGAGTACAGGGCAGTGAGAGCATGGGACCAAAGGCAAGTTAACTGCTGACATCAGACTGACCTGGTGATTGTTGTTCTCAGACCATCAGATGCTCAACCAGTGACAATTAGGAGTGAACAAAGAGAGGAAGACTAGGGAGAATGGCAGTCTCATTCCCAGGCTGCAGAATAAGGATTTCTGCACAGGGGTGATATTTAAAATATTTTACAACCTGTAGGGCAGGAAGATTGGCCAATGCCCACTTGGTACTGGAGGAGGCCCTGGGAGCTCCCTGCAGTATTAGGCATACTCTTTTGGTTGCAGGGTGGTGTGAACATCTTGGTCATGGGGGATGGACCAAGCACCCAGTGTGATGGTAGAACTCTCATGGGGCTGGGAGCAATCGATATTAACCAACCAGTGTGCAAATCTTTCAGTATTTTCAGTTTACAACTATTTCAGTACTGACTTAACTGAGACTACCAGATGAGTATCAGACTAGCTTTGTTTTATTCAGACAAGTGAACAAACATTAACTTTATCTTCAAGGAGCTGGGCAAGGTGCCTGGAGCTGCCTTCACTTCTTCCTCCTTCTTCACTTTTCCTCCTCTCTCTCTTATTCATCCCTTTCTCTTTCTTCACCCTTCCCTTCATCTTTCTCTCCCTCCACACTTTTAATGCAGTGTACAAGAAAGAGTATGAAAGATAGTAGGTGCTTTCATGCACATTTAGACCTCATCAGACTTTGGCTCTATCCCTTCTCAGTTATTATATTGAAATAATTTAATTCTCTCTTTAGCCTTAAAAAAATTGTTTATATTTCAGCCACAGGGTTAAGTAAACAATCGATTCAAACAGGAGCAAGATCTCTCCTTTTCTCCCCCAGCCTTCCTCTTAGAGCCATATTTGAAGGTTTTCTTTTTAGAGAGGGATTTGTGGTTGCCACAGAGAATAATGGGGGAACCAAAGAGATGATTAATTAGGTCCTGTGTCAAGGCCAGGATGCAATAAAGAACATTCATGGGGCCGGGCGTGGTGGCTCAAGCCTGTAATCCCAGCACTTTGGGAGGCCGAGATGGTTGGATCACGAGGTCAGGAGATCGAGACCATCTTGGCTAACCAGGTGAAACCCCGTCTCTACTAAAAAAATACAAAAAACTAGCCGGGCGCGGTGGCGGGCGCCTGTAGTCCCAGCTACCCGGAGGCTGAGGCAGGAGAATGGCCTAAACCCAGGAGGCGGAGCTTGCAGTGAGCTGAGATCTGGCCACTGCACTCCAGCCTGGGCGACAGAGCGAGACTCCGTCTCAAAAAAAAAAAAAAAAAAAAAGAACATTCATGGAACAAATCATATACATTTACATGAAAAAAGTTGTATGTAAAACTGTTTTTGTAACACAAATAGTGCTGCTTGTTGGTTTTTTCAAGAAAAGAGAAGCTGATTTGAGAACTAAAAGGTTATGTAAAGAAATTCCCGGGTGTGTGGCCCTTGGGCTAGTCTGTCTGAATCCTGCTCTACCCTTTACTGTGTCAACTTAGGCAAGTAACTTAATAGCCCTGTTTCTCAGTTTCCTCATATGTAAAATGTGAACGAGGAAATAGTCCCTACCTCAGAGTTGGTGTGAGGATCACATGAGATTCTACAAGAAAGCACTTAGAGCATTTTCTGGCGTATAGTAATTGCTCAATACAAGTTGATTTTTTTCATGTGCTCTCATTCCTCACTGTGGTAGAGACAATACTCTGTGCCCATCAAAACCATGTTTTCTTTCCTCTTGGGCACACAGCTGGATGTTAATACTCAACTTTTTTTTAAGTTTGGTTCAGACATATGACTGAGTACTGCCAATGAAATCTGAGTGGAAGTGATGTGACACCTCCAAACCAAGGTGATTAAGAGAGGGGTACTTTGTCTATGTCCTTTGCAGTGCTCCAGAATCTTAGGCAACTACGTGCAAGGAGCCTGGGTCCCTGAATGACTACGTGGAGCAGTGGTCCTCCCTCCACCACCATTCTGTTTTTGAATTGTGACACAAGTAAGAAATAAACTGTTGGTGTGTTTTCTACTGATATTTGGGTGTTTGTTATAGTAGTTAATGTCCCCTGACTAATGCAAAGTAAACCTCTTTGCTTAAAATCACAGCTTTGTTTTCCCTTCTTCTTTCCCAAAGGAAAAGAAGTTATCTTTTTCTGAGTCTTTCCAGATAGCATGATATAGTAGCAAACACATGGCATCAGATAATTTGGGTTTGAATCTTGGGTCTGCCACTTACCAATTGTGTGACCTTGGTCAAGTTTCTTAACCTCTCAATATGTTTTCTTATCTTAAAAACTAGAATAATATAACATTTAAAATTTACATGTCCTTGGTCCAGAAGTCATCATATGAAAATACTTCAGGAATTGATCATATAAAAATACTCCTACATGTGTCCAACAATATAAGTATAAAGATAGTTGTTGCAGCATTATATGTAATAGCCTAAAGTTAGGTCCATCAGTGAGGGAAAAACTAGATAATTTCATGGTTTATCCATACTTGGAATACCAAAAACTTTTTATAAAGAAATGAGTTAGTGGCCGGGCGCAGTGGCTCACGCCTGTAATCCCAGCACTTTGGGAGGCCGTGGTGGGCGGATCATGAGGTCAGGAGATCG
>NW_012115932.1:13309153-13415052 GCF_000951035.1 Colobus angolensis palliatus | reverse complement strand
TGTTTTTTTATTTTTTACAATGGAACTCTTTTATGATAAAAGATAAAAAGAGAACATGGTGATAAAAATGGTAAATATCTCACAAAGTTATAAAGTTAAATTGAGATAACATAAATGAAAGTTTTGGGGACACGGTAATCCTTGAGAAAAACAAGTTATTTTGCACTGTTTTATTCTTCTTAGGGATTCAAACTTACAGATTAGAATTTTAAGCAATGTATTATATAACTTGAAGACTCTTCTCATGTGGGCATCTGGTTCTCTCTGCTCTTTTTTCTGACTCCACTATTGTGTACCCTTTTCTTAGGAGGCTCTTCCTCTGCTGTATGACCCTACTTTCTTCATTTTTTTTTTGTTGTTGAAATGGAATCTCGCTCTGTTGCCCAGGCTGGAATGCAGTGGCACAATCTTGGCTCACTGCAACCTCTACCTCTTGGGTTCAAGCTATCCCCATGCCTCAGCCTCCTGAGTAGCTGGGATTACAGGCTAACACCACCACACCCAGCTAAGTTTTGTATTTTTAGTAGAGACGGGGTCTCTCCATGTTGGCCAGGCTGGTCTCTAACTCCTGACCTCAAGTGATCCACCTGCTTTGGCCTCCCAAAGTACTAGGTTTACAGGCATGAGCCACCGCTCCTGGCCCCTCTTTTTTTTCTTTTAAAGACAGAATTTCATTCCTGTCACCCAGGCTGGAGTGTAGTGGCGCGATTTCACTGCAGCTTCTGAGGCTTCTGAGGCTCAGGTGATCCTCCCACCTCAACCTCCCGAGTAGGTGGGACTACGGGTGGACAAAACCATGCCCAGCTAATTTTTTTATTTTATATTTTTTGTAGACATGGGATTTTGCCATGTTGCCCCAGCTAGTCTCAAACTCCTAGGCCCAAGCAATCTCCTGCCTCAGCCTCCGAGAGTGCTGGGATTACAGGCATGAGCCACCATGCCTGACCACGACCCTACTTTGTGCTACCATGACACTCTTGACTTTCCCAGTTTATGCCCCTTAAGACTCTCTTCTAAAGGGGCAAAAACTTACTAACTCAAAGCATGGCCTCAATTTTCTTCCAGCCTGAGCTAACGCCTCTGGTCATTTTATTCACACATTGCTGAGGCCAATACAATTGTGATCGGTTACCAGCAGAGGAGTATCAGGACACTACTGCTTTTGGTCCTTGAGATTTTTGAGATTCGGAGTCTGAGTTTACACACTAACTCTGCTTTCTTGTAGATTGAATGGGTTGGGAATTTGGACAGGGCACAGAAGGGGTAACTTGCTCTGTGCCAGGTTGTCGGAGGCCTCAGCTGAGAGACTCATTTGTTGGGAGCTGGAATCATCTGAAGGCTTCTTCACTCTCATGCCTGGTAGTTGATGCTGGCTGTTGGCTAGAGGCCTCAGTTCCTCTTCACATGGGCTTTACCAAATGGTCTCTCCACATGGGTTTGATTGGGCTTTCTCATATAGTGACTGGGTTCCAAGGACAAGCATCTTGAGAGAGGTAGCCTTTTATGAATTATCCTCAGAATCCATAGAGTGCCATTTTCACTGTATTGCATTCATCACATCAGTCACAAGGTCTTGCTCAGTTTCAAGGGGAGGAGAAAAAGATCCCACCTCTTGATAGGGAGTTAAAAAGTTCTGGAAGAGTATATGGGACCAGAAATATTGCTGTAGCCATTTTTGGAAGTATAACTTGCCACAGTTTATAAGCTCTGAAGTTGCTGGAATGGAAGAGACCATTCCATACTTGGAACTTCTGGACTGACTGCTAATTGAAGTGGTCTGGAACTTCTTGGGTTGATGGTTTGAGTTTATGACCTGTGCTAAGGGCTGAGTGTGGGCCTGGATTTTAGGGTTTCTCCCAGTTGTTTTTCTCTGGCAGGAAAATGAAGACCTACAGCAAGTAATCTTATTATATGTTACCCACCATACTCTAGGCTGCAAACCTTCCAAAAATAAATTCAGCTCGTAAAAGTTAAAAGAGTCAACTGAGAACATCTTCTACCTTTTTGATGAACATGTTTTTGGTACTTAACCTCCCAACATTTGGATTCCAAGGTCCTCCCAGTTGATGGCATGGACCCACATGCTTCCTTAGAACTTCTTGTGGGGAAGAGCCCAGAGTGGAGACCTGAATAAATATCCCAAATTAGAAAAGCAATCTTTCTTCTTGCAGAAAAGCTGCTAGTAAGAAATAGCTGTCTCTTCCTCTTTACACATTCAGGTCTCTGCCTGGAAACATTCCACATAAAGATTTTAACCTGGTGGTGGTGATAACAAACTCTATTTTTCTCTGCCCTAAGAGGAAAGGATTCTGTTCTAGGGGCCAATTGATGTACTTTTCTATCTTTGGCACTCAAGGCACTGAAGATTGGCAACTGAAATTAATCTATAATGAAGTTGAATGAGATACGTCACTCTTTCTTATTCCATTGGTTTCATTACATCTGCAGAAAAGTCAGGAAATATAAATGTAGTTGTGACTGTGGTGGTGATAGCGGTGGTGGCAGATTAGTGGGGGTGTATTAGGCTGTGGGGGAAGCTGTCTCTTTCTTGGGGCTGTATGTTGTCTTAATCAGTTTGGGCTGCTATAACAGAACACCACAGACTGCAGGGCTTAAACAACAAACATTTATTTCTCACAATTCTGGAGGCTGGAAAGTCCAAGATCAAGGTGCTAGCAGATCCAGTGTTTGGTTGAGAGCCCTCTCCTTGGTTTGTGGACTGCTGCGTTCTCATTGCGTCCTCATGTATCAGAGAGCAGAGAGAGAAAGAAGCAAGCACTTTTGTGTGTATCTCTTCTTATGAGGACATTTATCCCATTCAAGAAGGATAGCTCCATCTTCATGAACTAACCCCCTTCCAAAGGTCCTGCCTCCTAACATCATCACACCTGGGCTTAGGACTTCAAAATATGACTAAAAGGGGAACATGTTCAATTTATAAAACATATGTCTTGTCTAGAATATCGGGTTGTGTCTTCTTGTCTTCAATGCATTTTTATTGTCATTGAGATGCTCACTGTCCAGGCTGAAGGACAGCTATCCAAAGGAAGCTCTTCTCAAGACAAGAGCAGGAGCATAAGATGGCCTGAGCTCAGAACTTGTGCACTGCCACTTCCATTCCATCCAATTACTCAGGCAAATATCATTGCCAAGCTCAGAGTCAAAGGGAGGGAAGTACACTCCTCCCACAATGAGGCTGTGGTGTAGGTGTGGGTGCAGGAAGGGATGAAGAATGGGGGCCAATAATTCACTTTATCATAGTCATCCTTTGTTTTCTCCCTCCTAATTATTTATTTGTTGAGGAAACCAAATCATTTGTCCTATAGTATTTCTCACATTCAGGATCTTTCTGACTGTGTTCCTGTAGTGTCATTTGACATATCTCTCTGTTCTTTGTGTTTTCTTTTCTTTCTTTTTTTCCTTCCTCCCTTCCTTCCATTCCCTTCCTTCCTCCCTTCCTTCCTTCCTTCCTTCCTTCTTTCTCTTCTCTTCTCCTTTCTTTTCTTTTCTTTTCTTTTTTTCTTTTCTTTCTTTTCTCATGGAGCCTCACTCTGTAGCCCAAGCTGGAGGGCAGTGGCGTCATCTCTGCTCACTGCAACCTCCGCCTCCCAGGCTCAAGTGATTCTCGTGCCTCAGCCTCCTGAGTAGCAGTGACTACAAGCATGTGCCACCATGCCCAGCTAATTTTTTTGTATTTTAATAGAGACTGGGTTTCACCATGTTGCCCAGGATGGTGTCAAACTCCTGAGCTCAGGCGATCTGCCTGCCTTGGCCTCCCAAAGTCCTGGGATTACAGTGTGAGCCACTGTGCTCGGCCTGTTCTTTGCATTTTCTGTACATTGGTAGTTAAATCTAGAGGCTACATCTGATGTGACAAGGATCCTTTACAGGTAAAGTGAATGGCACTTTTATCAAGAGAAACATAATGTCTCAATGTCTCTCTTTTTGTGTTGTTAGTGGCCATCACTGATCCTTGCCTATATCTCTTATTTAGTTAGGAGTTTGCAAAGGGTATAATTTCTTCTTCATTTATTTTAGAGAAGTCTTCCATCACCTGTTTAGTATCTGAGGTGCAGTTCTACAGGAGAGAGATCTGGATGCTTGGTTCTTCCCTTTACTTACCAGTTCTCAGGGTAACGTATTGGTCCCCCAGAAGCTCCAAAAAGGACAATGAATAGTGGTTTTAGTATCCTTATGAACTCATGGATTTTTGAGATATTCAGAGTGTTTTAATCTCTTGGTGTGATATGATTTATATTAATGTTCAATTCATCCCACTTTAGTCAGTGGAAGCCTCATTGAGTTGACTCCTGACTTTCTAACATGACTCTCAAGCTTCGACCGTGTTCTTGCCATCAGTGTGACAAGACATTCCAGGGTCTTGTCATAACATTTTCTTCTATGTTATTTTTGTTGTTGTTCTGAAGGTTCTTGGGTAACTCAGAAGAGCAGCTACATTAGTGTGCCAAATTGAAGATGTGTCAGACTGTCTGGGGTAGGGCAGGGAAATTCAATGAGGAAATGGGCATTGTTGGTGGATAAGATCATGTTTTTTGACTAGGCTATAAAGAAGAAAGTGGGAGGAACACACTGAGGAGGAACCCTGGGATTTCAGGACTCTGACATTCCTATTTATCCCTTTTGGTCTGACTCCTACAGACCCTGGGCCCGATATTCTCGACATTCTCGAGGGGCTTGTGGCTAGAAGAAGTAATGTGTGTAACAACGATTAATGGGTGTAATGGATTCTTCCCAGGGCAAAGCTATTTCTGGACAATAAAGCATAGCCTTCAGGCCCTGAGGCATAGCTTCATTTTGGAGCTGACTCCCTGGTTGTTCAGATAACCGTTTATAGATTAGGTCTTCATTCTTGGGTTATGAATAGCTGGTAGCAATTTTCCTGCACTAAAGAACTGCTAATATCCTATACACCACACTTAATTCATTCCTTGTTGGCTGAGTTGCTAGTTCACCTACTCATTGTAATTACTCCTTACTCTCATCCCTTTTTTCATCATCCCCTTCTCTCCCACCTTGCATCTTCAGTACCAGAATACAGCCAAGTTTGATCCAATTGAACAGAAGTCCCTTAGCAATGATGAGAAAATGAAGGCTCCAGGGAGAAATTGTCATCTCAGCATTATGATGGGCTCAAAAGGGTCACAAATGGGAGGCTGACACTATGGGATCTAGTACTAATTCTTCTGCTGTCATTGTGTATATCTTTGATCATGTCATTTAATTTTGTATCTTAGTCTTTGTTTTGTTTTGTTTTTAATCTCTAAAATGGGATAACAGTTCTTGCCCTGCCCACTTGCAGACTAAAGAGGGATAATGTATATTAATAGAATTATGAAGTCCTATTAAGTATCCAAGTTGACAATTTAAGTTTTATGACATACTACTATATTCTCACAGTAAATGGTATGGAGAAGAAACTCCTCTAGGCATGTGAATAATAATCTGTTATTTCTAAAGAGTTTTTCCATGTATTATCTTAATGGGTCCTTGTAATAAATGATGAGATGGATTGACAACTGGAATTATCCCTATTATGGGTTGGGTGATGCACTCCCAAAAGCTATACTGAAGTCCTAATCCTCAGTATCTCAGAATGAGACCTTACTTGGAAATAGAGTGGTTGCAGATATAATTAGTCAAGATGAGGTTATACTAGAGTAAGGTGAACCCTTAATTCAATATGACTGGTGCCTTTTTAAGAAGAAGACACAGAGACACACAGGAGAATGCCATGTGATGACAGACAGAGCTTGGCATGATGCAGCTACAAGCCAAGGAACACCAAGGGTTGACAGCCAACACTAAAAGCTAGGAAGAGGCAAGGAAGGATTCTTCTCTACAGATTTTAGAGGGAGCATGGCCCTCTTGACACTTTTGTATTGGATTTCTATCTTCTAAAACTGAAAGAATAAATTTCTATCATTTTAAGCCACCTTAGTTGGTAGTATATTGTTCTGGATGCCTCAGAAAACTAATAAAATTCCCTATTTCTGGTCAGTACGCTGAGGTTCAAAAAAGTTTAATTGGCCAGTGTTAATTACCAAGAGCTTACTATGTGCTGGGTGGTCTTCTAGGCCTTGGGTATTCAGTTCAAAACCAGTTAAAATTGTACTCAGGGGCACATGGCTTTTTAGAGACAAGTAATGTAAAACCCCAGTCTCTACGCTTCCAGATCAGCATTTCAGTTTTGTTTTATTTCAATTATGTCCTAAGTGAAGAGTGACTTTAATATTGACAGTGCTTATACTGACCATGAATGTGCCTGAGTTGCAGACATCTCAGTGAACTCCTTACTAATGAACTTATATTTCCCCACAGATACCTTGCATGTATCATTATAGCCTTTCTAGACCTAGAATGGACACCCTTTCTCTTTTCCTTGACCCAGAATTTGGGTTACAAATAATCCAACGGGAGAGCAGCTGTTTATGATAGGGCATTTCTGAACAGAGGGAGGAAAAGGGGAATTCCAGATTGCTACAAGATTTCTAATTGTGGAATGGGTATTTAAAGCCCTATGAAGGGTTGGAAGTCATGGGCTAAGGGATTTCTGCAGAATAGTTTCTATGGAGCACCTGAACTTACTCTTCCAGGTATGGGGAAGAACAGATAAGGGCAGAGTGTGACCTGACTGCACCCCTCCACTGTTCCCCCTGAGAAACTGCAGAGATCAAAATTTGGCTCCTCAGTTCCCTGGCTATGAGGGCTAAATGACTTGATTCTTTCATCACTTAAGGTAAAGAAAAAGTAAAATAAGTGTGTACAGGAACCCTACTCCATAAATAAAACCAACTATAGCAATAGCCTTGAAAGACTTATTTCAAGACCTTCCCCCTCCCTCCCACCTTGACATTTTAATGGGGCCGGCAGTTTGAGCTTCATTGTAATGGAAACCAGAAGACAATCTTCAAAAGTGAAAGGCTACAATGGAGGTCCCAGCAGCCTTTGTGTCTAAATGTATCAGCTTTGTCCTCAGCAAATGGCAATGTTGCCTGACAGGCAATTACTGCTGTTCCTAATTGTTTCCATCAAACTCAGCTATTTGAAATACCTAGCGCCCCATACCAAGCCATGTTTCAGCCAACACTGTTTTCTTGGCTTTGGTTAATGCTTTATTTTTGGCACGCTGGTTTCTCTCTGGCAATTGAGTGGTTTAGACCTGTTAAACTTTCCAAAGACCTTCTCTGATCAAAGCCAGAAGACAACCTAATTAGGTCCTGTCTTAAGTGGAAGATTAGCAAAGCAGAGTGTCTCCTGTGCAGCTTGTCAGTACTGGGGGAGAAGATGAAAGCTCTACTTAGAACTCTGCTCATAGATGTACAGTCCACAATAGGCTACTTGATAGTGGCATTTTCTTGAGTGCGTGTAGAAATGGGTATTTGTGTGGGGAACTCTGAGTCCCATGAGAAAAGATAAATGGTCTTATATTTTAAAGTATGTAAGTTTTGATAGCTTGCTATAGGAAGCATAATTTTTTTTCTTAACCTAAAAGGTTTCCAATGTGATTAAATTAGAACTCTTATTTCCCTCTACCCCACTTCAGTAGAGTTCACAACCATCTTCTGTTACCAATATACCTTAGTTCCCACCAGCTTGCACTTGGACTAGGATCATAGCGTTCTAATTGTTCTCACTGCTTCCTCTCTTGGCTCTCTCCAATTCATTGTCCACAACGCAGAGGAATGTACTTTAAAAAAAATGTATATCCCAATACCTACTATATAGTCCTGTGTATATAACAGGACTAAACTAAAATGAAACAATGTTTTCCAGGACTTAGGTCTAGGAGAGGGCATTAACTGCAAAGCAGAAAAAGGGAACTTTTTAGGGCTAATGGAAATGTTCTATATCTTGATTGTGGCATTGGTTATATGAGTGTAGGCATTGTCAAAACTTATTATTCTGTGCACTTAAAATAGTAAATTTTATTATATATGAATATGCCACAATAAACCTGACTTTAAAAAAATGTAAAAAGATCCAATCTTAGGGCTTGTTTTATTTGTCTAATGCAGAGCTCTGCTCTGTATGGACAGTCTTATCTTTGGGGAATTTATCAAAAACAAGCAGTAGCAATTGATTGACATCACAGTTGCCTGAGGTGTCCATACCATTTGGGGCTAACAAGAGACTACAGAAAACAAAAAACAAACAAAAACAAACAAACCTTAAAAGGGAAAATTGGGGAATGAGACGTTTATAGAGAAATTTAAAAGACCTGATGTATTCTTGGCTATGCATATGCAGGGCAGTGCACATGTCTAGGAAAGACATGAGAAGACACTAATCTCACACCTGTGGCACATAATCAAGAATCAAAGGCTAAAGCAGAGTTGTAAGCTAACTACTAGGGTGTTGAAAACATGTCCCAACACAAATACAGAACCTCTTGATGACCCCTGAAGGACATATTGGGTCAAGGCATTTGAGGAAATTTCTATTGAATCATTAGTTGAATGCTAAGCTAACCAAGTAGAGACCTCAGGAACTGCACACAATAAAGAATACAGATTTTACATAATTAGTCCTGGAAAGTCATTAAACAAAAACATAGAAACTGTCTGGGAAGGGACTGGAATCCAATTTCCAGAGTTGTTATGTTACATTATTTTAAATGTCTAGTTTTCAAAAAACATTATGACATACGCAAAGAAACAGGAAAGTATGGCTCATTCATGAGAATAAAAGCAGTAAATACAAACTGTTCCTGAGGGATCCCAGACATTAGACTTACTAGACAAAAACTTTAATCAGCTGTTAGAAAATGGTTCAAAGAAATAAAAGAATCCATGTAAAAAGTAAAGTATGAAAATGATATCTCCCAACTGGTGAATATCAATCAAGAGATAGAAATTATTTGTTAAAAAATAGAAATCCTGGAATTGAGTACAGTAACTGAAATGAAAAGTTTACTAGAGGAGCACAAAAGTAAATTTTAACTAGGGAAAGAAAGAATTAGCAAACTTGAAGATACGTCAAAGTTTAACTACTTAAGAAAAGAAAGAAAAAAGAATAAAAAATATGAACAAAGCCTCAGAAATCTGTGGGAAACATCAAGCTTATCAACATACTCATTATGGGAGTCCTAGAAAGAAGAGACAAAGAGAAAGAAGCAGAAGGAACATTTGAAGAAATAATAGACCAAGCTCTTCAAGCTTAGTGAAAAACATTTAAATCTGCACTTCAAATACGCTCAACAAATCTGAAGCAGAAGAAAACTCAAAGGGGTTCATATCTAAACACGTAATAGTCAAGCTGTTGAAAGACCAAGAGAAAATCTTGAAAAAGGCAGGAGAAAAACAACAAAGGATGTTCAATAATAATTAAAACTGATCTCTCTTCAGAATATATAGAGGCCTGAAAGCATTGAGATGACATATTCCAAAAGTATTCTAAAAGAGAAAGACTGCCAACCAAGATTTTACAACCAGAAAATTATTCTTCAGAAACAAAGGAGAAATTAAGACATTCTCAGATAAACAAAACCTGAGAGATTTTGTCACTAGCAGACTGCCCTACAAGAAATATTAAAGAAAGTCATTCAGGCTGAAATTTAAAAACATTAAACAGTAATTTGAATTCACATATGCAAAGAATATAAAGAACACCAGTAATGATAACTACATAGCTACTACTTACCTTGGTAAATATAAAAGAAAGTATAAATGTATTTTTTGTTTGTAACTCTTTTTTTCCTATTTGACTTAAAACACAAGTGCATAAAGCAATCATTGTTGATGGACTTTTAATATATAAATACGTAATTTTGGTATGATGATAGGAGCATAAAGAAGGGGAAAAAATGAAGCTTTATTAGAGAAAAAGTTTTCTTATATTATTGAAAATATGTTGATATTAATCTGAACTAAATTATTTTAAGTTTAGATGTCAGGGCAACCACTAAGACTAACTTAAAAATATGTATAGTTAAGAAAATGAAGAGAATTAAAATGGTATTGCAGCAAATATCTATTTATCACAAAAGAAGGCAGTAATGGTAAATAGATAAACAAGAAAGACATAAAACATGTAGAAAACAAGTAGCAAAATGACAGATGCAAATCATACCTTGTCAGTAATTACATCAAATGTAAATTAACTAAACACTTTAATCAAAAACAAAGATTGGCAAAATAGATTAAAAAACATGTTTCAACTGTACATTATCCAAAAGAGACACACTATAGAGTCAAACACATAACTAGGTTGAAAATAAAGTTATAGAAAATAGATATTATACAAACAATAACCCAGGAGAACTGAGGTAGGGGGACCATACTAACATCAGACAACATAGGATTTATGACAAAAAGTGTTACTAGAGACGAAGAAAAACATTTTGTTATTATGAAAGTGTCAATAGATGAGGAAGACATAACAATTATAAACATATGCACCCAACAACACAACCTAAAACATATGAAGCAAAAACTCATAGAAATGAAAGGAGAAAAAGGTAATTTGTCAATAATTGTTGGAGATTTCAATACCCTATACTAGCTAGAACAACTATACAGAAAATCAAAAGGAAACAGAAGACTTAAAAAACAGTATAAATTAAGTAGACATAATACATAATTATAGAAGTGTTCTACCCAATAGTAGTAGAATAGATATTCTTCTCAAGTGCACGTGGGACATTCCCCAAAGTAGATCATATTTTAGGCCATAAAATCCCCCAAATTTAGAAGGATTAAAACCACACAAAATATGTTATCTGGCCATTATGGAATGAAATTTGAAATCAGTAATAAAAGGGAATTTGGAAAATTTGCAAATATGTGGAAATTCAGCAACACACTCCTAAATAACCAATGAACCAAAGAGAAATCACAAAGGAAATTAAAAAATACTTTGAGGCTGGGCATGGTGGCTCATGCCTGTAATCCCAACACTTTGGGAGGTCAAGGCAGGTGAATCACTGAGGTTAGGAGTTCGAGGCCAGCCTGGCCAACATGGTGAAACCCCATTTCTACTAAAAATACAAAAAAAAAAAAAAAGCTCGGTGTGGTGATGCACACCTGTAATCCCAGCTACTCAGGAGGCTGAGGCAGGAGAATTGCTTGAACCCAGGAGCTGGAAGTTGCAGTGAGCTGAGAGCGCACCACTGTGCTCCAGTCTGAGAGACAGAGCAAGACTCCATCTCAAAAGAAAAAAAAAAAAACTTTGAGATGAATGAAAACAAAAACACAGATCCCAAAACTTACGGGATGTAGTGAAAGCAATGCTTAGAGAGAAATTTTACCTGTTACTGTTGATATTTAAAAAGATCTCAAATCAAGAGCTTAAATTGTCACTTTGAGAAGCTAGAGAAAGAAGACCACACTAAATGCAAAGCTAGCAGAAGGAAGAAAATAATGCAGATGAGAGTGGAAATTATTAGGAAAAAAGGGATTGAAACAAGAAAAGAGCAAAACAATGAAATCAAAATTTGATTCTTTGAAAAGATCAATGAAATTGACAAGAAAAAAGAGAGAAGACTCAAATTGCTAAACTTAGGAAAGAAAATGGGCACATCACTACTGAACTTAAAAAAATAAAATGTATCATAAAGCAATACTACAAACAATTGTCTATCAACAAATTAGATGACATTGATGAAGTGGACAAACTTTTAGAAATAGATAGTCTGAGTAGACTTACAATAACTAAATGGAGTGAATTAGTAATCATAGTATATTCCCACAAGGAAAGACCCAGCCCACTTGGATTCACTCTTTAATTCTACCATATGTCTAAAAATATTTAGTATCAACCTTTTGCAAGCTCCCAAAATTTAGAGGAGGAGCACATTCTTTACACATTCTGTAAAGCCAGTATTACTTTGATACCAAAACCAGGCAGAAGTATCACAAGAAAACTACAGCCCAATATCCCTTATGAATATAAATGAAAAATTCCCCAACAAATACTCGCAAACTGAATCCAGCAACATATTTGAAAGAGTGTATACCATGACCAACTAGGATTTATCCCAAGAATGCAAAGTTGGCTTAACATATGAAAATCAATGTAATACATCATATTAATAGAATAAATAACAGAAAACACATGATAATGCCATTGACTCAGGAAAGGTATTGACAAAATACTACACCCTTTCATGACAGAAACACCTAACAAACTAAAAATACAGCAAAACTTTCTCATTTGGATAAAGGACATCTAAAAAATACAGACTTTTTTTGAGACAGGGTCTCAAAAGGAGTGCAGTGGCATGATCATGGCTTACTGCAGCCTCAATATCTGGGGCCCAAGCAATCCTCCCACCTCAGCCTCCAGCGTAGATGGGACTATAGGTACGTACCACCACACCTGGCTAATTTTTAAATTTTTTTAGATGGTTTTTTCCATGTTGCCTAGGCTGGTCTTGGACTTCTGGGCTCAAAGAATCCTCCTGCCTCGGCCTCTCAAAGTTCTGGGATTATAAGTGTGAGCCACTGCATCTGGCCTGTACTTCTAACATCATACTTAATGGTGAAAGAATGAAAACTTTACCCCTAAGACCAAGCACAAGAATAGTGTATACTATTAGAACTATTAAATGAGTTCAGGAAGGTTGCAGCATATGCATATTTCTATAAACTACTAACGAACAATCCAAAATGAAATTTTAAACATTCCACTTGCAATAGCATCAAGAAGAATAAAATACTTAGAAATAATCTCAACAAAGAAGGCAAGATGTACACAGTGATAAGTATAAAACACTGCTGAAAGAAATTAAAGAAGAAAATTGGGGACTTACACTTCTCAAAACTAATCTATGGTTATTTAGACTGTGTGGTACTGGCATAAAATAGGTTAATTCAGTAGAATTCAGAAATCATAAATAAACGCTCACATTTATGGTCAACTGACTTCTTTTTTGTTGTTTTATTTTTGAGACAAGAGTCTTTCTCTTTCCTCCAGGCTGGAGTGCAGTGGCACAATCTCAGCTCACTGCAACCTCTGCCTCCTAGGCTCCAGTGATCCTCCCACCTCAGCCTCCTGAGTAGCTGGGACTACAGGAGTGTGCCACCACACCCAGCTAATTTTTGTCTTTTATGTAGAGACAGGGTTTTGCCATATTGTCCAGGCTGGTCTTGAACTCCTGGGCTCAAGTGATCTGCCTGCTTTAGCCTCCCAAAGTGCTGGGATTACAGGCATGAACCAGCGTGCCCAGCTAAACTAACTTTTGACATAGATGTCAAGACCATTCAATGGGAAAAGAATAATCTTTTAAACAAATGATGCTAGAACAACTAGATATCTACATGCAAAAAATAAAGTTGGATCTCTTTCTCCCATCACATACAAAAATTAATTCAAATGGATTAAAGACCTAAACATAGAGTTAAAACCGTAACATTTTTAGCAGAAAATATAGAATTAAATCTTTGTGACATTGAGTTAGGCAAAGCCTCATTACATGTAACACTGAAAGCATCGTAGACCAAAGAAAAAAATAGGAAAATTGAACCTCATAAAAATTTTAAAAATTTGTGCTTCAAAGAACACCATTAAGAAAGTGAAAAGACAACCTATAGAAAGGGAGAAAATATTTGCAAATTATAAATCTGATAAGGAACTTTTATCTAGAAAATATAAAGAACTTTTCCAACTCAAAAATAAAAAGACAACTGAATTAAAAGTGAGCAATGATTTGAATAAGCATTTCTTCTAAGAAGATGTAAAACTACCAAGAGACACATGGAAAGATGCTCAATATCATTAGTCATTATGGAACTGAAAATCAATACTATGGTGAGATATCACTCTGTACCCACTAAGAAGGCTAAAATAAAAAAGACGGACATTAATAGGTGTTGGAGAGGATGTGAAGAAAATAAAACCATCATAGGTTGCTGGTGGGACTGTAAAATTGTGCAGCCATTTTGGAAAATGGTTTGGCAGTTCCCCAAAATATTAAATATTGAGTTAACCACATGAGCCAATAATTCCATTTTTAAACCTATGCCCAAGAGAAATGAAAATGTATGTTCACAAAAAAACTTGTATACAAGTGTTTATAGCAGCATTTTTCATAATAGCCAAAAAATGAAAACAACACGAATGTTAATCAGCAGATGAATAAAGTGAACTATTCATACCATATAATATTATTCAGCCATAAAAAGGGATGAAGTACTGTACTGATTCATGCTATAACATAAATGAACCATAAAAAATGTATGCTAAGTGAAAGAAACTAGACACAAAAGGTCACACATTGTTGATCCCATTTATATGAAACATAGAGAACAGGCAAATCCATAGGGAAAGAGGGAGATTAGCAGTTGCCAGAATCTGGGAGTGGGAGAGAATGGGAGTGACTGTGAATGGGTATGGGTTTTCTGTTTAAGATGACAAAATGTTCTAAATTAGACAGCGGTAATTGTTGCCCAAGTATGTAAACAGACTAAAAACCACTGCATTATATTCTTTAAAAGGATGAATTATATGATAGGTGGATTATATCTCAATAAAGCTGTTATTTTAAAAATATGTAACTCATATTATTTGGCATCCATGGTTTAAGTTGTGCAATAGCTTCTCACTCTTCGAATAAAGCCCAGATTTGGACCATAGCCACACTGTCCTGCCCATGCCTCTGACCTGTCACGCTCCACAGCCTCTTGCTCAGTGTGCTCTGCTCACCCCGACCCATAGGCCAGATGTTCTGCACTTTGAACAGAGATTGCTCTTTTCTACTGCAGAACCCTGGCATTTTCTCTTTCTCTCTTTCTTCTGTCTGGAATTCTCTTCCCTGCTTTGTCCATGGCTTTTCCCATCTCATTTTTCCAATCTGTCTAGTGGTGTTGCTTTCCCGTTCATACTTTTAGCATCTCATGTTGTCTATTT
Source organism: Colobus angolensis palliatus (assembly GCF_000951035.1). Taxonomy (NCBI): domain Eukaryota; kingdom Metazoa; phylum Chordata; class Mammalia; order Primates; family Cercopithecidae; genus Colobus; species Colobus angolensis. The sequence continues at coordinate 13,400,187 of NW_012115932.1, read as the reverse complement.
TCTTTATTCACTTATATCCCAAGTTGAGATTCTCTGGCTTATTTATGTATTTATTTCTGTATCTGGTTTTTGGCCCCTAGCAGTACTCTTTACTATTAGGATATACCGTCTGCAGGGGAGGACCTTCTCCAGCTTATTCTTCACTGTATCTCTAGTTTTGAGAAAAGCATTTGTCCAGTAGTTCGTGTCCAGTACATGTTTCTTGAATAAGTGAATAAATTCCCAAGTCTGATGACAGATATGACTCTAATTTTCTGATCAAAAACAGTACATTTTACTTAAGAGTCTTCTTATAGGCAAATTCCACAAATGGTTACTGAGGAACTGGATGGGTGGTACCGCTTTTCTACTTGATGGGCCAGGGAACTCCTAGAGACTTTGGCTCTTAACTTTACTTGGCATTTAATCCATGAACCCACATTCAGGTGTTTTGTTGGACAGTAGAATACATAGGTGTGGAGGCTACCCTTGAGGAACTTACATTCTAGAGAGGAAAACAGACTCACAATTGTGAAATAATACAATAAATGCTCCTAGAGAGCAACACAGTGCTAGGGAAGTAGCATGGTTAATTTTGGGTTGTAGGAAGATAGTGTTAGGGAAGACATCACTGAAGAGGTTCAATTTATGTTTGGCCCTTGTGAGATAATGGCTGTAGACCAAGTGTATCTTAAATTGGGGGTGGGGAGATGGGTTCGGAGGTGATTTTGCATATTTGGCAATGTCTTAGAGACTTTTTTATTGTCCTCTCTAGAGGCAGGGAAAAGTGTTACTGGCATCTAGTAGACAGAAAGCAGGGAAACTGCTAAGCATCCTGTAATGAACAGAACAACATCCCATAACAAAGAATTCTCCTGCCCTAAATGTCCATAGTACTCAGGCTGAGAAACTTGTTTAAGACAATAACTATGAATGGCTGCTAAGACCGTTATGTGACAGTCTGATAGGTAGTTTTAGGATAAATGGATAAAGCTAACAACATCTGGACCCATTGATCATTGGAGACAAGCGAGACCTTGTCTCCAAAACTAACTAACTAAATAGATAGATAGATAGATACAAGTATAAATTAATTTTAATAATTTTATTCAACCCAACACTAAATGTTATTGTTTCAACATATAATCTGTATAAAAATTATTAGTGGATATTTTACTTTTTTTGAAACTAAGTCTTTGGTATCTGGTATGTATTTTACACTGACAGAACATCCCTATTTAGACTAATTGTATTTCAAGTGCTCAGTAAGCCCCTGTGCCTACATAGTGGACAGAACAGTTCTGGAGTTAAACAACAAGTAGAGAACAAAGGAATATGTTTAGTGCACACTGCAAGGATGCAATCGAAAAAGACCCACAATGTGGGTAAGTCTTCAGGACAAAGACAGGACACGTTTCTTTCACAAATAAATTACAAGAAAAAGGTGGGGGAGGGGACAATGGATTACAAATTACTTATGAAGATACTAATCAAATAGGTTATGTGAATCTTGTTTGGATCCTGATTTGAACAAAACAATGGTAAAAAATTATGTTTTGAACACTAATTATTTTATGATATTAAAGAATTTTTAGTTTCGTTGCGAACTACTGGTACTATGATCATAGTCAAAATAAAACTCCTTCTAAAGACACATACTGAAATCCTTACAGGCGAAATGAAACCGTGTTTGTGATTTTGCCTCTCAGTAACACACCTGGGAGGGAGAAATGCGTGTGAGTAAAGATGAAGCAAGATTGGCCATGAGTTACTAATTGTTAAAGGCAGGTGGTGGGTCCATGAGATACTATTCTCTTTACTTTTGTAAAAGTTTGAATTTTCACACTGAAGATTTTTTAAAATGTGCTTAGTTTTCATGAATGTTGGCTATGGTTGCTCAGTGGCACACGCGTGCCTCTGCCATTCGGTGACGCCTGTCCAGAGAGAATTCTGTCTGCTCTTCTCCCATGTTACAGTAGTCACAGGTGGCACTTTCCGAGGAAGTTGAAGAGTTCATGGTTTCTTATGCTTTTCAGAAATAAGATATTCTGGTGATTTTGTATATTCCTTTTTTAATATTATTTTTTAGATAGGGCGTCATTCTGTCGCTCAGGCTGGAGTACAGTGGCACAATCATGGCTCACTGCAGCCTTGACCTCCTCGGGCTCAGGTGATCCTCCTATCTCAGTCTCCCCTCCTGAGTAGCTAGGACTATAGGCATGCCACTGTGCCTGGCTAATTTTCTTATTTTTTGTAGAGATGGGGTTTCACCATGTTGCCCAGGCTGGATTTTGTACATTCTATACTTGAAATAAGAGCAGCAATTGGAAGTTGGCTTAAATGTTTACATTAGAAGCAAAAAATAAAAGAGAGAAGCAGAAAGGGAATCTTACTTCCCTACCTTCTTAGAGAGCATGCCCTCTATTAGGTATAAGAAGTAGAATTTTCCCCTAAAAACTATGCCCTTAGGGTATGATGTTAGGTGGTACAAAGGTCAAAACTTTTAAACTATAATATTGTGTTTACTTTTTAGTGCAATAAAATAAAACAATCTGGCTGGCATATCAAACATAATTTTATGAATGCTATCAATTGGGGCAGGTAGAAAGAATTTTAAAATAACAAGTCAGTTTGAATAAAAATATTCAGTAAAAAAGGACCAGGTGCAGTGGTTCTCACCTGTACTCCCATCGCTTTGGGAGGATGAGGGAGGAGGATTGCTTGAGACCAGGAGTTTGAGACTAGCCTGGGCAATGTAGTGAGACTCCATCTCTACAAAGAAATACAAAATTATCTGGGCATGGTGGCATGCGCCTGTAGTCTCAGCTACTTGGGAGGTTGAGACAAGGATATTGCTTGAGCTCAGGAGTTTAAGGCTGCAGTGAGCTGTGAGCATGCCACTGCACTCCAGCCTGGGCAACAGAATGAGGCCCTGTCTCTTACAAAAAACAAAAAGTGAAAAAATAGTAAATATGAGCCACAGATATGGCAAAACCTCTAAAGTTAATCCACAAATCAGTGAAGTTTGGGAAATGCTGGGGATGGAAATTTTCTTCTCCTATTAACCTCGATCAGAGAGAATGGGAAATGCTGAAAAGCACATGGAGAAACAAGAACATTGTATGAGTCAGGGTTCTCTAAAGGGTCAGAACTAGTAGGACAGATGTATATATGGGGAGAGTTTACTAAAGAGTTAACTTTCATGATCACAAGGTGAACTTCCTCAATAGGCTGTCTGCAACCTGAGGAGCAGAGAAGCTGGTCCAAGTCCCAAGACCTCAAAAGCAGGGAAGCTGACAGTGCAGCCTTCAGTCTGTAGCCAAAGGCCTAAGGGCCCCTGGCAAACCACTGGTGTAAGTCCAAGTATCCAAAAACTGAAGAATTTGGAGTCTGATGTTCGCAGGCAGGAAGCACCCAGCACGAGAGAAAAGATGAAGGCCAGAAAACCTGGCAAGTCTTCATTCCACTTTCCTCTGCCTGCTTTATCCTAGCTGTACTGGCAGCTGATGAGATGGTACCCACCCAGATTGAGGGTGGGTCTGCCTCTCCCAGTCCACTGACTCAGATGTTAATCTCCTTTGGCAACACCTTCACAGATACACCCAGGAACAATACTTTGCATCCTTTGATCCAATCAAGTTGACAATCAATATTAACCATCACAAGTCCACCCCTTGTCAACCTGAATGTATTACAGATCCCGAAAATCACACATAATCTTCAAATAAAGACAATAATAAGGTCACAATTATGCATAACATAATACAGCTATCCTTCGTATAACCGGAAGTGCACTAATCCTTAATCTAAATGCTGTTATGTAAAGTTAGCGACTCTTAAATGATGACATAAAGTCAGTAATCTTATGTCCCATGATATAGGAAAAATAAAGGAAATAAAATGAAGATATTTTCTTCATACATGTGTATACATGCACAAATGTTCTTAACAAAATAAGAAAATACTCATGACAATTACAGTCCTCATTTTTGCAACTGGTCACATAGTTGTAGCTGGTATTGATAACTACCTTCTTCTACTACCCATTCTGTATTTCCTTTCCCTTCAGCAAGCACCTCAGTGGGTCATGGTTTTTTACCTGGTGGAGTGACCCAAACCTTCATTCCTGAAGGGTCTGGGCCATTTGTAGTCTTCCCTGGATTGGGTTGTTGTAGTTTCCTATTGACCTTAATCACAGGGCGTGGTAATACTGAGACGCCCTAAGGGATCTCCTCTATTCCACGTGTACTCTTCCTTACCTCCATTATGGAGTAGTAGGCTGATTTCATCTTGATAGTCTGGGTCAGTCAGCCACCGAGTAACTGGCTGATCACCCCAAGAAATGGTACATATCGAGGGCTCAGTGTTGGTCTCTGCTGCTGGCAAATTGGGCACTCAGTGGTGGCTGTAGCCAGGTCAGCCTTGGTGAATGGAAGCCCATATTGCTGAGCCTATGCATAACCTCCATCCTTGCCACCATGGCCACTTTATTCATGGGCCTATTGGGCAATGACAGGGGTGGCTGGGGAAAGAGGGTGAATGCTGTTTACAGAATGGGTCATCGTATCCACTTGATTATTAAAATCCTCCTCTGCTGAGGTCGTCCTTTGGTGAGCATTCACATGGGATACAACTATCTTTACAACTTTTGACCACTCAGAGAGGTCACATGCCTCTTCCCCAAATTTCGTTGTCACCAATTTTCCGATCATGCTTCTCCCAAGTCCCTGACCATCCAACCAAACCATTGGCTATAGCCCATGAATCAGTATGTAGTTGTACATCTGGCCACTTCTCCTTCCAAGTAAAGTGCACAGCCAAGTGCACTACTCAAAGTTCTGCCCACTGGGAAGATTTCCCTTCACCGCTGTCCTTCAGGGATGTCCTAGAAAGGGGCTGTAGTGCTGCAGCTGTCCACTTTTGGGTGGTGCCTGCATATTGTGCAGAACCATCTGTGAACCAGGGCCTGGTCTCCTCTTCCTCTGTCAACTGATCATAGGGAACTCTCCACAGGCCATTGGTACAGGCTAGGGGAGAGAAGGCAGGGTGGCAGGAGTGGAGACCATGGGCATTTCAGCCACTTCCTCATGTAACTTACTTGTGCTTTCATGACCTGCTTGAGCCCGATCACTTATATACCACTTCCATTTGATGATAGAATGCTGCTGTCATGACCCACTTTATGGCTAGATGGGTCAGAAAGCACCCAGTTCACGATAGGCAGTTCAGGTTGCATGGTGACTTAATGACCCGTAGTCAAATGTTCAGTTTCTACCAAAGCCCAGTAACAGGCCGAGAGCTATCTTTCAAAAGGAGAGTGGTTATCTGCACAAGATGGCAGGGCCTTGCTCCAAAATCCTAGAGGCCTCCACTATGATTTACCTATGGGGGCCTGTAAAAGGCTCCAAACAGCATCCCTGTCTGCCACTGACACCTCAAGCACCATTGGATCTGTTAGGTCATATGGCCCAAGGGGCAGAGCAGGTTGCACAGCAGCCTGAACCTGTTGCAGAGCCCTCTCCTTTTCTGGACCCCCCTCAAAACTGGCAGCCTTTTGGGTCACTCAACAAACGGGCTGGAATAACACACCCAAATGAGGAATGTGTTGCTTCCAAAATCCAAATAGGCCCACTAGGCATTGTGCCTCTTTCTTGGTTGTAGGAGGGGCCAAATGCAGCAACTTATCCTTCTCCTTAGAAGGCATATCTCGACATGCCCTACACCATTGGACCACTGGAAATTTTACTGAGGTAGAAGGTCCCTGAATTTTAGTTGGATTTATCTCCTATCCCCTGGCACACAAATGTCTCACCAACAAGTCCAATCTGTTTGCTACTTGTTGCTCACTGGATCCAATCAAGTTGACACTCAATATTAACCATCACAAACATAAAACAACTCAGGCCGAGAGATCATTTTAATCAAGAGTAATTTTCACTATGAGAGCGACATATTCATAGATTAATTCCTGTGTGTTATGCCAAACCCTATTTTCCTATATGCAGTGTCTCCTAGAAGCACAAATCTGGTGAGAAAATATGAGAGAAATGATAGCAGCTTTTGTTTTAGGGACATGTGCTGGTTGAAAAGTCCCAAATGGGGTGGAGAGACCCGTGCTTGCATCTGCTGTATGACAGCCATTGAGTCCTGTTACTGTTCATGCTTCCACTTGGATTAGATAAAACCCCTTACCCTGGGCTCCAGGGTGAGCCCTGGACATACCTGGTCCCTGCTCCTCTTCAACTTCACCATGTAAGCTCGAGTTTTCTGCTCTCTGGCATACCAGGCTTGCTCTATCTCAGTTGCACTTGCTGTTTTATCTGTCTACCTTCTCAGAGATCTTTGCTTGACTAGTTTCTTATCATTTAATCTCAGGACAAACATTGCCTCCTCTCAGCATCTTCTTATCTAAAGAACCACTTCTTCAATCACTCTTTAGCACAGTATGCTGTTTTGTCTTCTTCAAACAAGTTTGCACTCCCTGAGATGATGGTATTTGTTTACTTACTGCATGAAAGTAGAGCCTTGTCTGTCTGTTCAGTCTGCGGTATTTCTCCATCATGCTGAATGGTGCCTGGCATGTGGAAGCAGCTTGGCACATATCTGTTGAATGAATACATGAATTAGATAAGCTGGGGTTTGGACTAGATCATCTCTGAGGGTCTCCTTCCAGCTATGAAGTACTGTGATTTTCAAAATCCATCACAAAAAGCATTCGTCTTTCCAACTGAGAGCTTTTCTCCACATATCGGCCAAGATAGGATTTCCCAGGGCTTAACTGCAATGGTGGGTAAGCAAGCAGAGTGAAACAGATGCCTCCGGGTGCCGACACAGCTTCCTCTGAGTTTCGAAGCAAAGCAAAGGGCAATCATCATAATCAGTACAGAGGTGGATGAGAGTTGCTAGGTCTTCTGCCAAATTGCCTTTGTGGATATCAGAGCCAGCTTCTCTGAAAACAGCCCTTTATTTAAAACATTACTGCAAGTGGAGCTTGCCCTCCACCCCCTACCCCCTTTTCTATTACTTGGGCTCTCCAACTTGTCACATATGTGTTCAATTGCTTTCTTAACTTCAGTTTGGGTAACCCTGATGCAAGGGAGGTGTGAGAGTCGGCCATTGGGTCTGTGAAGGTCTGATGAAAGCAACTTTAACACATAACCCTTTGCTTTGGCAGGAGCTTGGGCCAAGAGCAAAAGTCCTCTTGATGTGTCAAATTATAGATAAACACAAGTTTCAAAAACATTAGTGATATAACTGCAAATAAATGCTGGTAACTGGCAGGGTGCTCCGTTTACAAATAGTTCCTGTCATCCAAACAGTAAGAGGATAAACTTAAACACCACTGACTTCCCAAACATTTGAAAGCACTTTAATAGCAAGGCTCCAAGACTGCAAACATAAAAGAATAATAATTAAGGCTTAAAATACAATCCAGCCAACAGCAGAGCTGCACAGAGCTGTGCTGTGGGATCTGGGGTTTATCATGATGATTCATCTTCTTATTCGCTTGAGATTTTTCCTTGAGTTCCACCCTATCTTTTGAAACCCCTCTGAGTTGCCCACACGCCTGCTTTTGGCTTGAGTTGCCCTGTCCTCTTCAGGTCCAGAGTCCAAGAAGCATGACCTTGGGAACTGGCTGGAACAGTTGATACTTAAGAAGAGGTGGTGCATTTCTTCTTTAGATGGAGAGCTTCGGGCCTTGATAGAATAGTGTATCTTGCAGATTCTCTTTAAAGGAATAAAATCAACAGGGATCCTTGTCCTCTGTGTAGCTCTTTGGTGTTAGTGGTGTGAGGAAGGAGAAATGGGGATATATCTCCTTTTGCTCATTGGCCACTGCGAGCTTTCATCCACCCATGTATCTGTGTGTCAAGAAATATGTATTGAGTTCTTCTGGCGTGCCAAATACTATACTAGGCACTGGAATACTTTAGTTTAAAAAAAAATTGGTTCTGGGATCTGATCACTATGATACAGAAAAACTCTGAACAAGGAAGCCAGAAATTTAGGTGCAAGTCTGAGTTGGCACTAACTCTGTCATCTGTGTGTTACAGCAGGGGCTTCAAATTCTACCCCTGATCAGGTAGTAAATAACTACAGCTGGTAGAGTGGAGACCCGGCTACTCTGGAAATTTCATGCCTCCCTCTGCAAACGTGGCGGTGTGACCCACCTTTGGTGAAGTGTTCTTCTGCTGGAAAACAGCACAGGTGTCCAGATTTTCAAGACAAACAAGAAAGCTGACCTTTAAAATACAAAATTCCCTAATTTTTAAATATTAGTAATTATAGTAAAAAGTTTTTTTTCTTTCTAAATCACTGATCAGGATGAAATTACACAAGTCAGTTTGTAGCCTCTTGGGGTAAAAACAAAGTCCTTCCTTCCTCTCAGCTTGATCATGGGTAAAATAAGAGCTCTAAGTCAGTGGAGTCTGGCATCTGCATAGTGACCTCAGGGCTGCCATTAGGGCAGGAGGGAGGCCATCCTGATAGGGGACTGCCCCACCCATTTCAACCAAAGGAGCTCTGCTTCCATCAGGGTTCCCAGACGTCATTTGGGTTTTCCTTGCCTCCTGAGATCTTATTTAAATTGCTTAAAATCCACCAATTCCAAAGTTCAAAATTCTGTGCAAGACTCTCAGAGTTCCCAGAATCAGAGCACATTTTTCATGGCCCCTCCTATGTCTCAGGTCACTGGATCGCCCTTTGACATTGCACTGGGCCCAGACATGGGTCCTTTCTTTGGATTCCATAAAAATGAACTCGATTACCCAAAATATGTGCAGATTTCACAAAAGGCAGTTTTTGATATGGGTGAGGGGGAAGAAGTAAAAACAGTTTTATTTTATAAAGCAAGGCAAATTAACTTCAATAGCTGATATTTGTGGTTTTAAGATGCCATTTACCCTACTCCTTGACTCCTCCATATTTGCTAGTTGTGGGATTTGGGCAAGTAACTTAGCCCTTCTGTGCCTCAGTTTCTCATATTTAAAATGAGAACTATAGTATTATAGTATCTGCTTGAATTCATATGAAGATGGAATGAGTTAATATAAGTAAAATGATTAGAAAAGAGCCAGATATTATAGCTTATACATGCAAATAGATAGATACATGATGGATGATAGACAGGTAGATAGATAAATAGATAGATCTCATATATGTGTACATGTTAGGCTATTACTTCTATTATTTTAATTTCTGGTTCTTCTCAGTCTTGTCTCCATTTTTTCCCCCTCACTCACCAGTCCTCCTCCCATTCAGGAACAAAAACAAAAATTTGCCCATGTCCCTCCTCTGTTCTCATCCAGAATAGTTTGTCTTCTTTCTCCTCTGAGGTCTTGGCTCCACTGATGTCATATCCCAGGCATGTTTACCAAGGTGTTTTTTAAACAATGATAGTTTCCTCTCTTAGAGGGATTAAGATGTCAAATGTCAAGATAATATTTTTCAACTTGTTATATCTACACATGAACACAAAGGGTTCCATATCCTTAAAAAAATATTAAAAACACTGACCAGGGGCCGGGCGCGGTGGCTCAAGCCTGTAATCCCAGCACTTTGGGAGGCCGAGACGGGCGGATCACGAGGTCCGGGGATCGAGACCATCCTGGCTAACACGGTGAAACCCCGTCTCTACTAAAAAATACAAAATAAACTAGCCGGGCGAGGTGGCGGGCCTATAGTCCCAGCTACTCGGGAGGCTGAGGCAGGAGAATGGCGTAAACCCGGGAGGCGGAGCTTGCAGTGAGCTGAGATCCGGCCACTGCACTCCAGCCTGGGCGACAGAGCCAGACTCCGGCTCAAAAAAAAAAACAAAAAAAAACACTGACAGAGTCTTCAGGGTGTTTATCCTCTCTAACTGTCCTGTGATTCTGGGGAAATAAAGCTTCCTGGTGGTATCAGTTGCCTCAATACATGTCTTATGTTAATGAACTCAGGAGCAGCATAGGTTGAGTGCCCAGGCTGCCTGAGCCTCCTCCAGCTTGCTCCTAGGAGCTTCAAAATACTGTTGGCCCCTTTTTAAAGAGTCAAGGAGGCTGCAGTATTGGAAGGCCAGAACCTAGAAAAATATTCAGATAATATGCTTTTCCCCTCAAAACAGTGTTTTTTCTCTTAACTCTCAGAGTATTTCTAGTCTTTTTAATCCACCCCACTTCCAAAAAAAGTCAGTCACACAGATGACACAGATGGGCAGAGACTTCTCTCAGTAAAAATAGAATATTATTATAGAGTTTCTCAATCTTGCTTTATGTATTGATGTTGGCTTGTAGCTAGAATAAGCAAATACCGAATCCCCAAAGATCCATTCTCCATTCTTTTCTCATGCTCCAATAAAGCTGATAATCCCATATATGTGTATATATATATGTACATACACACACACATATATATGCGTATATATATGTACATACACATATATATATGCGTATATATGTATGTACATACACATATATATATGCTTTATAATTTTATGAAGCATATTTACATCTGCTAGAATATTGGTAGAAAACAACATTAGAAAGAGAAACCTCCAAACCCTATCTCAGTTTCAAATCTACCCTGTAAGTTCTTTCCTCCTTGTTGCCATGGCCCAAATAAGAGGATGGGCATCTGATTTCTTCAGCCATTCAGTCGCTGTCCTTGGCATTTGTCAAAGGGAGAAGTTGACTTTGGAAGCATAATAATGGAAACATAGTCTATTGTACATTTGGAAAATAAACATTGACAAGATTAGAGGAACAGAAAAGGTGTGTTCTGCAATCCATCTCACACAGGTGTGTCATGGCCAGAGCACAGCAAACCTGGCTTTGAGTCTCAGCCCGATGCTAACCAGCTTTATGCTCTTGGGCAAACCACATTAATCTGTCTGAGCCTAGATTCTTCACCTGCAACACGGGAGGGACAGCATTGGCCTCTTGGTGCTGTGAAAGCTTAATAACGCTTGTAGCAGTGTTTGGTGCTCCTGTGTGAAACATGTTCGTCTCTCAGAGTTTTCAACACCATCCTCTCTTGCATTTTGTTCCCACCTTTCTGGCTCCTCCTCTTCAGTCTCCTTTGCTGCCTCCTCAGCCAGCTTGAGTTGAAGCTCCTTAAGGCTCAGATCTAGAAACAATGATCTTCACCCTTGATATTCTTTTTCATGGGCAATTCTGCCCATACTATACCCATTTTTACTCCACTGGAAGGAGTGGGGAGATGGTTTTCCCATTACTTCATGGAATGGCACCAAGGGAAAGAAAATATATAACAGTATTTTGGCACCTCTGCTGGTTTGCATGTTTGGGATTTTTTTCAGAAGACGTCATTCTTGGTAGGTCAGAGCCTACCAGAGGAGCAGTGAAGGTTGACTGGATGGGAACATGCTCAGCTGACAAACTCTAAATTCACGACAGCAACATCCTAAGAACATGGAATTCTCATGAGACACTGCTATTGACTCTCAGGAATAATCAAGAGAGACTCTGAAGCTCTGCTTCTTTGCCAGGGGTGGTGGGGACACTGAGCTGCAGATGTGGCTGCAAATGTCAACATGGTCACATCTGTACTCCCAGGCTGGTGAGCTTAAGAACACTAGAGTGTTAGAGTGTTTAGCCTATTTAGGTTCTTAATGCATTTTAAATCTCTTCATCTCTCCTCCACTTATTGGAATACCAGAGGCTATAAGTTCCATTTAGAACTAATCATCTTCCTCTAATGATTGAGTGATATTGAAGACTTCATAGAATTTTGTAGTTGAAAGAGACATTAAAATGTCAGGTGACCCAGCTCTTCCAGTGAGACTGAAGAAACAGCTTCAATCACCATAAAATAAACCATTCAAGGGTAAAAGAAAACTGGAACTGTCTGAAGGATTCAAAAGAAGCTGATGGTTTAGGCACCTGATTGGGGCTAATTATAACACTTGGGTAATACATCTTGGCACAAGCTTTCTGGCAGCAAAGAAGGAGTGGAAACATCTTGGGTTACTTAGTTTTGGTTGTATGACAATGGAAAACATACACATTTTTCTGTAGAGACAAACTTTTTCCTGGAACCAGACTTAGGCATTTATCACATGAGTCATTGTATAAAGGACACTGAGAGACAGAATGGACAGTGTCTTCTTCTGTGGTTACCTACAGAATTGTGCAGTTTTTCTTCTGGAGGTTCTCATCTTGGCCACTCATGAAAGTATACATTTCCTAGTAACCAGGAACTCTCTTTCTGAGGCATTGAAAAAGTCTGAAATAAACCAAAAAAGAGAATCATTGATGCTGCCTGCCCTCCTCACCACTACCCCATGGAGACAAGCTGCAGAGGCAATTCTTTTTTGGTATAATCTGAAGGCAATCATGATAATAATAATTCTAATCATAACTACCTTTTATCAAGTGCAAGTATATTGTTAAGTACAAGCAAGTTAACTAGGGCTTCGTAAGATTTAATAACTTTTCCACGCTCATACAGCTCATCCAGGTATCCAATTCCACCTGATTGGTGATGGGTCCCAAAAGCCTGGTGCTGAGGAAGCTTCTGAGGTCACATCTGATCACAGTAGAAAAGAGAACCATTATATTTGCATGTGAGAGGGGAGTGAGACATGCCTGTCGTGAATTTGCCATCATTGTGTGATTCCGTTTTCCTGCTTGCAAGGCAAATTTCATATGACAGTAATTAGCAGATAAATGTGTTGCCTGTAATTCCTCTACACTTGTTAGTGGAAATATCTTAAGATGCAAGTGACTTGACTACTTTTTATTACACACCACTTGGAACTTCAGAGCTCCCAGAAGCTGATTATGCACATAGGAGGCAAATCAAACCAAACAAAAATCCCAACTTTCCCTTCCACCAAAAAACAACCCCTCAAACCCACAATGCAAATTGGAATTATTAATATGTTTGTGTAAATCAGTTTACAAAAAATAGTAACTTTTAAAAAGTCTTACTTTATAGCTAGTGACTGTTTTGTTGTTGTTGTATTTAACTAAGTAATAGAATTTGTTAAGAGTGCAAGGGTCTCTGTGTGACATTTTGAATGATCCAGCAATTGCAGGCTGCATCCAGCGGCTGAAATATAGTGAGTCTGTATCTGGAAGGGCCATAGCCCCTCAAGGTAAACGCTTGATTCCAAGACTACAAGAGGAAACTGGCCAAGGTGGCTGTCGACTGCTTTTGCATGCCTAGCCTCTCTTAATCTGGTAACAGAACCATCTCTTCCCCTATTCTTAGAGCATAAGGTTTTGGTGGAGCTGACTCCATCTCCTGGGATAAGCACGTGACCCATGCTGGTACCACATTCTCTTGACCAACAAATGAATGATGCAGAGGTAGGTGACATTACCAGCTCAGACCCATGAAGCCCTACTTTGGAGCTTTGGTGGAGCTTGAGAACTAAGGCCTTCACTATTCATTGGGTTGCTAAGCTGTTGGAATCAATGAGGCAGGTAGACATTCTCAGGGAGTACCCTGAGAATGAGTCCAGCACCAAAAAAGGTAGTGTTGAATAGAGAAAAGGAGATTCAGTGGCTTTGAGTGTATTCACAGAGTTGTCTATCCATCACCACAATCCCTTTTAGAATATTTTCATTAACCCAAAAAGAACTGTTGCTCTCCTTAGCCATCATTCCCAACCCCTCCAGTCCCTCTCCTCAGTGCTAAGCAAGCATTGATCTATTTTTTCTGTTTGTTCAGATTTGCCTATTCTGGACGTTTTTAATAAATGGAATCATATAATACATGGTCTTAGTTCCCTTTTTATGAACTTTCATAGCTCCCTTTAATTCTCCTTGCATCCCTTATTAGAATTAAAATGAATATATATATATATGTATGTAAAATCATTTACTTAATGTTTGTTTCTCCCATTAGACCATACAGTTTCACCAAGGTAGGGATTTCATGTATTTAATTGCCATTACTTAACCCAATGCCTGTGCCCCACAGAATAGGCACTTAATAATATTTACACAATGAATAAATGAATAACTGGATTAATGAATGGATGGTTGAATGAAGAAACTTGGTACTCATCCTACTGTCACCACTAGGATAGATCCAGAAATACCAGTATATTTAGTGCAGTGAAAGGGGCTGATCTGATTAACTTACTTCCAAACTAGTTCCCCACGTTAGGAGAAAGAGAAATAAATATCTATTTAACAAGAGAGAGTGTGGTTTCACATGCAGATGTGTAATATTTGTAAATAAAAAGTAGATTGTTTGTGTATCGGAGTAGAAGAGACAGACTCAGTAGGCTGGAACTAAGTTAAAGTAAACTATTTATTGCACCAACTAAGCCACGGTGTGGCCGTTGCCAATTGGTCACAACTGCAGTTTTTCGGTTTTGTATTTTTTTAAAGGCCTCAGTGTCCGTAAGATGCATGTTGAGTAGTTGGAAAAGAAAGGATCCTAAATGCTTGGAATTTTCTCGTGGCATCCTCAACTTTTTAAGGCCTTACCTATCAGTGTTTAGGTTGGATTGTTCTCTGCCTGTCCCTGTAACCAGACAGAAAAGAACGAGAAGGGAGAGAAGTCAAACGTATGCCTTGTTACTTGAGCAAGCAGCTTGCAGAGTGGGACACACACTCCCTGCTCAGATGACTTCTCGATTCTGGGGTTTGGCAAAGCTGTTGCTGAAAACATTGAACAAAATAAACTGCAAAATATAGAAGGAATGCAGAAAAAGTCATGAAAACAAATCGGTGATTCATACAGATTACAGTCTAATGGCTACAAGATTTCCCCAGCTTTTATTTGAACTTTTTAAAGAAATCAGTTGCAGTAGAGGCTCCTTTGGTGGTTTGACAAAAAGGGGATTTTCTATAAATAATGAGTTTATGTTTGGGGCTTTGATTCTATTTTTAATAAAGCAAATATCATTTTTATTTCTTTGCTTCTCTATTGAAGATATAAAATCCCAAAGTAATCCCAGCTCTTAGATGGAGAAAGCATAAAGAATACACACAAACAAAGAGATTATTTCAGAGATGGGCCATTTTTTCTCTTTTGGTCATTCATAAAGACCTCAACAATGAACTCAACAGAGTTATAAATGCCTTATGTGGCACCAGGAGGTGCATAGATATGTTCCTTTTCTTGGGCCCAGCAAATCCTTAATTAGAAATGCAGTGAAATTGATTTCTTGAATGAAGATGTCTTTGATGATCCATAGGTTATAATTGATTTTTTTAAGACTCAAGATTCAAATGAGGAAGTAATCAGGGCCACTTTAGAGAAATCCTGAACAGTGGGGTGCTTCACAATATAGTTTCAGAATTGTGTACTCCAAGAATTACTGCACAAAGTTCAAATATCCAATAAAGCTCTGGCCAACGAAGGGATATACACACACCTTCCTGGTGTAATCAGTAAGAGGAGACCTGTAGTGTTTGGCTTTACTTCCTTCCTCCCACCCCGCAGCCAACTATCTCCCACTTGTGCGTAGCTTTTGCTATCAGAATCACCATTTATTTCTAATTTCTTTCAGATAATTCAGTACCATCTAAATTCTTCTGATTTAACAACCTGGCAAGCTTGTTAAAATTACCAATTCTAGGTCCCAGTCATGGAAACAGATTCCTCAGAGAAATCTCTCTTTGTAATAAGTGCCCCAGGTGATTCTTATGATAAAAGAAATTTAGGAAAAAAGAGGCAAATGATAATTTTTCAGTTTCACTTTATGATAGCAGAGTACTTTCATGAAACCCTTTCATGAGGTCCTCACAATGGGTCTGTGACAAAAATATTATATTTTCCATTTTAGGTAAGAGGAAACTAAGCCTCTAGAAGGTAAAGTAGCACGACCAAGGTCACGTGGGGCTGGCCTTTGACTCCAGATCGCTGGCTTCTTGTCCAGGCCACCTCCACTCCCTACCCCACCCACCAAGCTCCACTGCCTTCCCAAAGCTTATGGTGATGATAGTGGCATTGGCACAGAGAAAGTCTTGTGCAAACAAAGAAAGGAGAGAAGAGAATTATGATGGAGGCTCTGAGAGCACCTAAAGGATCTCAAAGAAAGACAAATCATTTGATAGTTGAAGATGAGAGAAGAGAGTAGGTGAATAAAGTCATGGAAATCTGAACGGTAAATTGATCACTGATTAATGGGAAGCTATTGAAAATAGTTGAGCCTCAGTAGCATTTTATAAATCTCTTCTTTAGAACACTAGTTCTACAAGATACTCCATGAAAGGGATTCTGCACTGAAATAAATTTAGGAAACGTGGTGAGCTTCCCTCCAGTGAATAGATTCCCAAAGCACATCTGCATATCGAAGTCTCTGAGAATTCCTGTGGCAAACACATCTAATTAAAAATTTAACATTAAATATTCCAAACTTATTTGACTATGGAACGGTTCCTCCATTTTTCCATAAAATATGCACAAACAGCTATCTGAACACACTTTGGGAAATGCTGGCCTAGAACAGAGATTTAGAGTTGGGAATATATCCATGGGAGTGTTTAATACTATGTACAATATTATAATTACACCCAAATAAGAAGTTTAATGTCCTACATTTAGGGCCAAGCATCTACTAATTTCTTTTCCCTACTTAAAACTTGAGATTCTGTTCTTACATGTTTTTCTGTTATGTCTTTGCTCATTCTGAAGACAGGGTGGGGAGAGGAGAGAAAGGCAGAGTGAGCATAAAATAAGCAAAAGAGTATGCATTGCTCCAAAGTTTGTGGATTCTTTCTTGTTGCTAACACAAAGCAAGTGTGTGGCATGAGAACCAAGTGGGAGCGGAGCTAAGCCCTGGAATGTGGAAACCCAGCCTGTCTGGAGCCCCTGGCTCCAGGCATCTGGATTGGAGGCCCAGCCTGTCTTCCTTTCTGCCCTTGCCAATCTGCCGCTCTGGGGATGGGATGACCTAAAGATGTTGCCTCATTGATGTGCTTCCTGCTCTTCATGCATTTAACTGTAATTGAGAAGAACTCTTCATTCCATGGACCTCTTGGGCCCCATGGCTGCCCTAATCATGGTCCATGTGGCCTCTAGTCAGAAAGAATAGTAGCAGAAGCATAACTGGGCAGTCTTGCAACTGCATCAATCTTTCCAAGATGTAGCACTACTCTGGCAAGAATGGGGATGCTATCTGCTCATGGTTATGAGTCCCATATGTCAGAGCCTGGTGGCACCCAGAGATGCCTCTCAGCTTGGGTGGGTAATTGGGTGGAGATGGGAGTGAATGTTTAATAGTTCAGATGATGGAATTAGGCTCACAAAGGGGGTGGGTGGGGATTAGAGAGGAATGATCCTCTTCCTCACTTTATTATTTTTAAACTTAGCCTTTAAGCAGAGATAAAACTTATTTCAGTTGTTTGTGCTCGGATGCTTTGGAGATGCTTGATTTCTCAACAGTGCAAGCTTGGTCATTATTACTCAATGGGGCCCTGACTTTGACCTGTCCTAGGTCTGGCATAGCAAAAGAACAGTTGGAAGACAATAGGTGAGAAAGTTTGGTTTGGAAGAACAGTGTTTAGAAAAGTGAATTTGTATGCATTCTGAAGAGGTGGTGTACCACTCTCTCACTGTCTCCAGTGGTTTGCTGATAAATATTTAACGACCAACTCTCCAAAAATGAAAAAGTGTGTGTATATACACATAGGCATACACATGTAAGTTTATTATACATTTTACTGATACAAAGTATATATTTCAAGAAATTTATAAACAATGCCATATAAAATACTCTTTATTGCAATTCTCATATAGCCAGTTGATTCTTGTGGAATTATTTTGATGATTGCTATCAAACTTTTATATCCACAGACGACCTTTGGTTACAACTGACAAACAAGCATAATTCCAATATGACTGCTGATGCTTTTGGTTATGTTAACAAATACGATGAAAATGAAACAGTAAAGATATATGTCTAGGATTGCCAGATTTAGCAAATAAATATAAAGGGAACTCCACATTTGAATTGTAGATGAACAACTAAATTTTTAGTATGAGTGTGCTCTGAACAATATTTGGGATATACTTATACTAAAAATATTGGTTATTTGAAATTCAGATTTAACTGGGCATCCTGTCGTGTATCCAGCATCGAAGAACTTCACTTGTTCTTCAGTGACATAACTTCTATGCTGAATCACATGCTGGTTTTTGAATGCTAGAAGAACATTCTCTCAGTATTTTTTGTGTTGTTTGGAATGTAACAACTGTACACATAAGACAATTTTAAGTTGTATTTTCATTCATGACATTTTCTTCATCACTCTCTTGAGTCTAGAGAATCAAAGAAACTATAAACCACACCCAGATTCATGATATTTACCATTTTCCATAATGTACATACTCCCACCATAGCCAGCTTCAATCTACCAAGTGATATCCCTGAATGAGGAACTGGGAAGACACATGAAGGGTTATATAGCATCATACAGCATGTCCATCATACAGATACAGTAGACACAAATGACCTTCAGAGCAACATTTAGTAAAATAATTAGAAAGTGGTGACTTTTGAGTATTTATTATCTTTGTTTTTAATGTAATTTATTTATAATATTATTTATTTAATATATGTAATTTATTTATAATATAATTTATTTAATGGTAAGTTAATAAAAGGTTTGTTTAAACTGACTCACAAAGTTCCTGACGCCCCAGCTGATAATGACCTGATAATGACCAGCTCTTGCAAGCGATGAACAATCATTCCAGCACATTACTGAATCTGTCCGTATCGCCTTACTGTTTGATTCATTTCTAAAATATGCTTGGCTCCTAGAGGTGATTGAGTCGGTGACCTTTGTAAAGTTGCTGGGGAGATTTGAAAGAAAAGAAAAAGCTACTCAAGGGAGCACTGAACATTTATTGGGCATTATCTCTACTTGAGATATTGCTTTTTCCTAAGGATTTAAGATTATAACCTTATATGGTCCCATGAGATGTAAAAGCCAGAAACATAGAGGGATATGCACTCTAGACATAGACATAAAAAGTCACTAACATTGTAAGGCAGAAGGTTAGGAGATGAAATCAGAATTTCTACTGTGATTATATTACTGATTATCTATATATACCTACAGTAAAGGATCAGAAGGGATGGTTGTAAATAATTGTTTAGATGCATTTTCCTCTATGTTTTCCTTTGATCTTATGAAGATTTTTGGAAGATAAGTACTAAGTCCATGATACAGAGACAAATGCATTAAATTCATCGAAGAGGCAGGTTTCACAGAGCCCATGGGGAGCCTGAACTAGGCCTTAAAGAATGGGAGGGATTTATGTAAGTAGGGAAAATATTCCAGGTAGGACACACTACATCAGTAAAGGGTTAGAGATAGATATTTCTCTAACCTATCTCTAAAGGAACAATTAATAAAATTGTATGGCTAGAGAAGGTTCAGATTTATTTATAGAAGTGAAAGCTATTTAAAACCGGGCTCTGCAAAGTCCACTCTTGGCATGGAATCAAATTCAAAGAACAGATGGAAATGTTGAAACTAATTTGAATCTTTACTACAGCTTTTTACTTTTTATTTATTTTATTTTATTTTACTTTTTATTATTTATTTACAGAATCTCATGCTGTGGCCCAGGCTGGGATACAGTGGCAAGATCATAGTTTACTACAGCAATGAACTCCTGGGCTCAAATGATCCTCCAGCCTCAGCCTCCCAAGTAGCTGGGACTACAGGCGCAAGGAAGCATGCCTGGCCAATTTAAAAACAAAATTCTTTTGGAAGAAGTCTTGCTTCTTCCAAAGACTTGGAAGAGTCTTGCTATGTTGCCCAGACTGGTCTTAAACTCCTGGGCTCAGGCTGTCTTCCTGCCTCAGCCTCCCAAAGCACTGGGATTATAGGTATTAGCCACCATGCCCACCCATACAGCTTCTTAAAAAAATGCAGAACTGGACTACTTTTGTCCCTTACCACTGATCTTTCTCTCCCCTTAGGTTCTTATCCTTCTGGTGAATTACTCTTCCTCTTTCAGCGCGTCTCTGCTTCACTGATTACCTCAATCTTACCATTAAGTCTCAGGAAACAAAGGCAAGGGAAAGGGTTGGGTGGCAACCAGAATTTTCTTTGGTGGGTAAAGGAGGAAATTAGACTATGCATACTGTAAAGATGTGTTTTGTCTGACACATCTAATAATAATAGTCATACCCATATCGAACAGTTACATCAATAAGTACCTATTTTATTCTTTCTTCTCTATCAACACTGCAATATTAAATTATGTCCATTTCTTGATTTCTTTCTAGTATTCTCCTTAGACTTAGGGCTTTGTACTTGCTGTCTCCTCTGCATATACTATTTACTTCTTCTATCTTTTACCCACTCAATCCCTGTTAATCCTGAAAGATTCAGTTTAGAAGTGACTTCACCCAAACTTCACTCGAACTGGATTTAGTTGCCTCTCCTCTCGGAAGCCACAATACTGGGTACTTTCTCCTGTTTGAGCACTTACTACATTACCTTATAATTGCCTATTTTACCCATCTTGTCCCCACTGGACTGTGAAAAATTTAAATATAAGCCCTAGATCCTATTTCTCATTTCTTATTTTATATATATATCCATATTTTCTATTTGTGATATTTATATATAACAATATAGATATATTTTATGTAATATATATTTCTTGCTTGTGTATACATACATATTATTTGTTTAGTACTGCTTTTATATTCTTGGGCAAATGAATCCATTTACTGGCAACATCTATATGACAGGCACTATATTAAAGCAAGTAGCAAATTTATCTGTTTTCATGCACTGACCAACCATATAAAGGAGTTACCCTTAATTCTCAAGAGGGAAATTCAGGACAGAAAGAGGTGCAGTGATTACCCAGGACCACATAATGAAGTCATGGCAGCACCAAAACCTGAACCCAGGGCTAGGTAATTGGCCCATGTGTGTGCTGAAGCTTAAGAAGCCATTACGGAGCCCACCTCCAGTGGGGTGATGGGAGATGTGTGTCCTCGGAGGGAAAGGTGGAGCCTGGGGCTGTGAGCCAGGCTCTTGGTTGGCCGCAGGGAGAGAAGCTCGTGCCAGCTGCTGCTGCTGATTCAGTGACATGGTGAGAAATGGAAGGCAGAGAGCAGAGGCCAAGCACACATCCATCGTCTGTAATTAAGAGACTCTTGTTTATCTGTTCCTTTGCTTCCATTATTCTGAGACATTTGAATACAAACAGCATTTCTCTTCAATAATTATTTCCTGCTCTCCTTCAAGAAGCCTTTGTTCTGGGTAGAGTAGTCATGAAGCAGGCAGGCAAAGGCTGTCATAAGCTCACTGAGGGCCTGGATAACCGTAGAGTTAATTTACATAATTAAAGATGTATAGCAGGCCTCCTACACATATTCTCTTTGGAAACTTATGACAATCACATAAAGTTGTATGAGTCTTCTATTGCTGCTGTAACAAATTACCACTAACTTAGTGGATTAAAACAACACAAATTTGTCTTTAGGTCAGGAGTCCAACACAGGTCTCACTGGGCTAAAATCAAGGTTATCAGCAGGGATGCACTGGAGACTCTAGGCAAGAACCAATTTCCTTCTCTTTTACAGCTTCTAGAGACAGCCTGAATTCCTAGTCTTGTGGCCCCTTGATCTTCAAAGCCAGCCACAGTGGGTCAAGTCCTCTTCATGCTACTATCTCTCCATACTTGCTTTCATTGCCACACTCTAGGACTACAGCTGGGAAATGTTCTCAGCTCTTAAGGTTCGTATAACTAGATTGGCCCTCCTGGATGATGCAAGATTATATCTTCATCTCAAAGTGCTAACATAGCTGCAACATCCCTTTTGCCATGTAAGATAACATATTCATAAGTTCTGGGGATTAGGGTGTAGACATATTTAGGGAGCGATTATTCTGCTTTCCACAAATCATTTTTGTTTTTTTTTGAGATGGAATTTCACTCTTGTTGCCCAGGCTGGAGTGCAATGGCATGATCTCAATTCACTGTAACGTCCACCTCCGGGGTTCAAGTGATTCTCCTGCCTCAGCCTCCCAAGTAGCTGAGATTACAGGTGTGTGCCACTGTGCCTGGCTAATTTTTTGTATTTTTAGTAGAGATGGGTTTCACCATTTTGGTTAGGCTGGTCTAGAACTCCTGACCTCAGGTGATCCACCCACATTGGCCTCCCAAAATGCTGGAATTATAGGCGTGAGCCACTGTGCCTGGCCTGCTTTCCACAAATCTATGCCAAATAGCCCCGTGCTGCAGATGAGGAAGCCATGACCCAGAGAGGCAAAGTGACTTTCCCACAGTCACAGAAGTAGTAACTGATGGACCTAAGATTCAGACCCAGGTCTGTGTGACCCAGGGGCGCCTGCTATTTCTGGAATAGCAAGCTGCCCCCCTCACATTTCTGTACCAGCTGTAGGTGGCAGCTGGTAGAATGTAATGAATGGCTAACTTTTCAGCTTGGAGCAGAGAAGCATCCTCCATTAATGAGAAAACACAGACCCCACGATGATCAAAAGGATATTGCTCCATTTCATCTCAGTTGTCTTTTTATCATTTCCCAGAACAGGTTACACCAGATGTGAGCACTGTCATATGTTAGCTGTTGGACCATGGCACATAAGAGACACTCAGTAAATATTAGCTAAACAGACAATTGAATGAATGAATGAATGAATCCCATTGGTTGAGCAAATATTACCTATCAGATATTTACAGGGACTTAAAATTCTTTGTTTTTTAAGTTCTTACAACAACACTATGGTATAATTATTGCTATCTGTAGTTTTCTAGGGCTTGGTATGCTAAGCTGTAATCCAAGGTAGTCTCTTAGTTTCCTTTCAACGTTAAGAACCTGTGATCTCACTAATGGCCTGCTGTGGGCCATTCAGGGCCCTTTTCTCCTGGCACCTCTGACCAGGAGTCAAGATTGTTAAGAGTCTTGGCTTCTACTAAACTAGCTTTTAGGTTATTTTCCTCAATCTTGCAGGTAGGTCAGCCTTCTGTGAGAGATGAAATAATACTCCTGGACCAGCATTTTCAGTGGCTCAGAGGTCAGTGGAAGGACAGATAGCATTGCCCCAGAGCACATTACCCAGAGTGGTTATGACAGAGGCGATTCACAGAAGCAGAGTTGTGCACTGTATGCACTCCCATCTGGTGCCAGCCCACACACATGCCTGCTTTGCACTTACTCCAACAATCCATTGAGCATCTGCTGTAGTTTGGATGTTTGACACCTCTGAACCTCATGTGGAAATCTGATCCCCAGGGTGGCAATGTTGGGAGGTGGGGCCTAGTGGGAGGTGTTTGGTTCATGGAGGCAGATCCCTCATGAAGAGCTTGGTGCCATTCTCATGGGAGTGAATTCTCACCCTGTTAGCTCCCATGACAGCTGTTTGTTAAAAAGATCCTGGCCCCTCCCCCACCCTCTTGCTTCCTCTCTCGCCATGTGATCTCTGTGTTCTCTGCACATAATGGTTCCCCTTCTCCTTCTGCTGTGAGTGAAAGCAGCCTGAAGCCCATATCAGAAGCAGATGCTGGTGCCATACCTGCAGAACTGTCAGCCAGTAAGTCTCTTACCTTTATAACTTAGCTAGCCTCGGGTATTCCTTTATAGCAACACAAATGGACTTAGCATCCACCTTGCACCAGGTGCCAGGACTATAGAGATTATTCTACCCTTATGGTGTTTCTAGTCCAGCCAGGTAGATGTATATGTAAGTCAGCAAGTGCGACATAGCATGCTAAATGCAACATAAGAGGGAAGGGCAAGAGCTGCAGGAGTGTAGACAAAGGGACACATAAACCAGTCTGGAAAGATAGGGTAAGGCAGGCTGACTATGGAAGTATGAGAAGGATTTAACCAAGGCAAGAAAATAGTGGTAGGAAGAAAGGGTGTTTGACTTATGACTGTGCCATACCTGTGTGTGCACATTCATAGCAAGAAACAGGGCAATATGTATCAAGGTTCTTCAAAACTAGTCTAACTCTTGATCCAGTAATTCCACTTCTAGGAATTTGTCCTGAAGAAGTTATCAGATGTGCACATAAAGATTTATGTACATAGATGCTCAATGCTGTATGATTTGCAATAATAAAAAATTAGAAACAGCCTAAATGTTTACAGTGAATTGGATAAATGAATCCATATGATGAAATATAATATAGCCCTTAGAAGCCATCTTTAATGATGGAAAAGTGCTCAAGCTGTATTACGTGGGAAAAAGTAGTTTAAAATATGACTCCAATATGGTTAAAATTGGATATAAAGCGGGACAAAATGAATATTATAAGTTATGCATGGCAGAAAAGACTGCAATGAAATACATTGAAATGATCAGTGGATAGTAGAAGTATTGATTTACAAAACTTTTATTTGTATTCTTCCAAATTTAGGATAATAGCGGCATTCATTATGTTCATAATGTTAATGTACATTGAACCGCTTAAAGTTGCAGACCATTGTTTAGGCCACTCATGTATTCCCTGACACCCTGCCAGTGCTCTATCCTCCACTGGTACCTGTGTCCCTATCATTACCTGGGCCTGTGCACTTGTCAGCAGCTGATCCCAGGGGCCCCATTTGAAGATGGCCTTTCAATTTCAGTGTCCCCAGCTTTTCTTTATTTAATGTATCATTTTCTACCTTCTTCTTCATTGCTTTTCCCCAGAAGGCTCCTGTTCTGCCTAACTACAGTTCCTGATTAGATCCTACTTTTAAGGAATAGAATAAGTACATTTACCTACAACATCCTGTAAGATAGATATTACTATCTTCCATTTTGCTGATGGGGAAACTGAGGGCCAAGGAAGTTAGGTGAACATTCCCGACTTCATCTAATTAACAAGTGCTGGAACCTGGATTTGAATGCAGACAATCTGCATACACAGTACAGATTCCCAAAGAGATGCTGATACCGAACCAGGAACAGAACCTTTCCCAGGAAGGCTTGTATTTTAGTGGAAAGACAAGTTCTCAACTGGCTTGAGCCAATGCAGTGGGCCTGGGGAAGTTAATGTCTAGGATATGTTAGGTCTCCCATTCCAATGATATTCCCAGGGGCTTCTATGGACTTGTTGATATGTGGATCTTTATGATCTTATTTCTTTGAAGTTCACTTCTTGGCAAAAAGCCGTGGGAACAATGAAGAATTGGGCTCCTTCATGGAGCTGAGAGGGTGTGCCTGTAGAAAGGGCACAGAGAATTGCGTTCCATGATTTTGCAATTTCACGAGCTTCTCTGTTATTGTTTTTCCTCATATCAAGGAGGGAAAGGCTCAAATCTGTAAATGGTTATATGCAGAAAAAGCCTAGCTTGCAAAAAGGCCTGGCCAGAGCTTTTGTTATGTTGAGAACTCTGGATGGATAGGTTCCCATGTGAACAATTCAGAACGGGTCTCTCAGTGGGACAACCTGGGTCAGCGTGGGCTGCAGAGGTGGGGGCCTAGGCTTGATGGTGAGGTGTACTGCCCAACATGCAGAAGCTGAAGTTGCAAGATCTCCAGCTTATTGACATTTACCAGCTTGGCCAAGTCCAACGGTGACCTTTTGCATTTGCACCAGTGTGGTCCATCCAGCTCAGACTGCCTGATAGTTTTATCCTTCCAAGGGAATTCTTTGGCCTGCCTGAAAAGGAAATCAATTGTTGGAGGGGCTGACTTCTGGACAGAAGATTTATTTTAAGCTTTAGTTTAATAGACTACAGTAGATAATAGTTGCAATAATATTGACAATACTCAGTTCTCTTTCACATATATCACCCAGGGATAAAAAGAAGCATTCTAAAAACTACCCTGAGGTTCTTGGCCTGTTGCCTTTGTCACAGGGAGGTATTGCTTTGCCAGTCATCTTGGTTTCCTCTCTATATTTAAGTCAATAAGACAAGAGAAGTATAACCCTGAAGGCTTGTCCATCCTCCACCTTGTTTCTGTCACAAGGCCTGAGTCACCCACTGCAGAAACAAGAAGCAAAGCCCACAAAAATCCATGCTATATGTTTCCAAAAGGTGAGATGGAAGGAAGTTTCTAGTGGATACCTTTAGATCAGTTTTCCTACCTTAAAACTAAAGGCAGTTGGGTTGAGGAAAAACTAGGGAGACCCCACAGTTAGAGAATGATGAACTAGGAGCTTCCAATACAGCAGAAACTACTCATTGGCAAAGTTAAATAGCAGCCAAGGTAGCACCCATTTGTCTTTGTCACTGTCACCCAGTGAGGATGACCAATCATCAGCCAGATAGTCCCCATAATCAAGTAATCCTTGTGCTTAAGATGTTGCCTGGCCTCCATTCAAGCACCCCATGCAGACAACCCTTATTTAATGGGTTCCCAGGATTCTCATGTATCCTGAAGAGAAGGGTGGATGCTGCACTCTTAGAGGCCAGCTTCTGGCATGAGAGAGAAGCCTCTGCATTCTCATAAGGTAGGACTAGATGGAACCATACCTGGAATTCTGATGGAGCTTGGTCAGAGGTGAAACTCCCTGTCATAGTTGTGATGTTTTCTTGCCATCTGCTCTCCCTGTCTCAACAGCACGAGGTGTCTGAAAAGAATCCCAAACAGTGTGTAGGAACTTCAGTTTGAGTACTGACTCACCAGTGACCAGTCTGTGCCTTGGGGAAGTCCTCCCAGAGCTTTCCTTGGGTATTAGCTGTTTCAAGTAAGAATAGCAGGCTAAGTGAATTCCATAAGGTTTGGGGCTAGATCACCTGCTCTCTCACTGCCTACCTTATGGCCTTGGGCAAGCTGACCCTCGCCTCTTTGAACTTCAGTTCCTTATCTATGCATGGAGGATTGAAATACATACCTCAGCTAATAAAACTGGACATGCATAAAACAGTCCTTTCCAACCCTGGCATCATATTGGAATCGTCTGGGAAGCTTTAAAATTCACTGATGAAAATTATCAAGAATTCCATCAGTGCAGGCCAACCACTGTTAATAATTTGATGCATTTTCTTCCAGTTATTTTTCCACCATGCTTATGCTCAGCAATTAACTTAATCAACAGCTATTTATCACTATTGATTGCATATCCACTATGTACCAACCAGTGTTCTGGGTGCCACACTAGGTTATTACAGTGAGCATGACAAATGTGATGATAATTTTGAATTCTGCCTTTCCCACTCAACATTTTACTTTGAGTGTGTTATCCCACCTTGTTGAATATTCTTGCCAATCCAGGGCTGTTAGTGACTAGATTATAGTCTACTTCATGCTTATACCATGATATAACTGCTGCTGAACATTTATATTATTTCTCATAACTATTCAGATCTCAGAAATAAAATTTTAAAACATTTTATTGCAGAAATATTGAAACATTATTTCTGCTCCTCCACTGGCTGACTACTTCTACCTTCTGCCAAACTAGGAGTAAAACTCAGCCACTTCTCCCAAAACACACATCCCCCATATCCACACTGGGCTCACAATGTCAAAGGCCCTCTCTGCTGCCCTCAGATTTTCACCAGAGCTTCATCTTTGGAGTGATCTTGTCCACATCTCTGCTTAATTTTTCTCCATAGCACTTCTGTCATCCTATAGATTTAAATTTTTTTTTTTTTTTTTTTTTTGTAATTTACGAGCAGAGTTGTTTCCTCTTTGGATCTCTTTAAAGCTTTCTACCTCGTGCCTGGACCAGGGATTTGCTGCATGAATAAGTAACACTTATCACAACCCATTCACAGTGGAGATGGAAGGAGGGAACATATGTGTTGGCCGTACTAGGAGAAGTTTGAAAGGCCAAAGCCTAGAGAACTACAGAGCCTAATTTCAGAACAAAGTTAAGGTACAAAATCTCTTCTACTCTTGACTGTCGTGTCACCAAATTTGTGCTGGGACATGGAACTACCAGAAGCCATTCTCTAATGCCTTGCTCCAGGGGGCTGGGAGCTGGATTTCCTGTATCAGTTTTGGTGCCTCTCTTTCTTCAGAAAGTTTGACCCTGAAGTTGTCTACAGTGATTGGTCCAGTTCGATATCTATGAATATAAGCAACTCCCAAGAATTAAATGATTCTGAGCAGACACAAAGGCATGGGCTCACAATGTCAACTATTTGCAGGAATTGTTGACTATCAGCCATGTGGAGGCCTGGGTGTTTTTAGCTCATGGGTCCCTGGGAAAAGTGTCAGCTGCCTGTTGCCCAGCTGAAAAGATGGCTGGTATTTCCTATACCTGAGTCAGACAACTTTGGGGGACCCTTTGTTATTTGTGCTCAGAATGGCAGACAGATCAATGAAATTCATTTTCAATCCCTAAGCCTTGTTAAACTGTAGCTACGGTCCAGCCTAGGACTGAGGCATTGAGTGAAATAGCCTAAAGACAGGAAAAGGGCAGGGAAGGTAACCTGCAGTTACGACATATCTGCCAGAGCTGGCATCTGATTTATTTATTTGTTTATAATTTTTTATAAAATAGAACTCAAATAATGCACACATGGGGTTAACAAAACGACTTAAAATTGAAAGTCATCCTTCCACAGACAGCTATGAGTCATTTCTTCAGTCTGTTAGCTTTCCCCACCCAAAGGCACCACTTTTAGCAGTTTTTTGTGCATTCTTTTAAAAGATGTGTGTATGCATACACGTTTAAATACATGGCAGTATACTATACCCGCTTTTCTACACCATGTTTTTTCACTTAATATATCTTAGCAAATGTTCCATAGCAGATCAAATAGATCTTACTTTTTAAATGCTTCTTCATAATCTATTATTTGACTGAACTGTAATTTTTTACCGACTCCCTCTTGTAGATTTTAGATGTTTACAATTTTTGCTATTACAAAAATTTCTGTGATAAACATCCATATATTTCTATGTTAAATAATCTTCTTAAATTGATTATTTAAAAATTTACTCATCTGCATAGAGAACTAAAAAAATATTAAAAAGCACAAAGAAAACAATAACATTAATGTGGAGATAGCCATCATTAATATTTTAGTATGTTTCCTTTGTCTGTTTTCTTGGTACTTTATTTTTATATTAATATTAATAAAACAGTGCAATTCTTTATCCTTTACTTCACTTTAACTTATTGTGATAATTTTCCTGTATCATTAAACACTCTTCAAAAGCAACACTTTAGAACACGAGAAAATTATCCCTCCTATGGCTAGATTGATTTATTTAAGAATTACCCTACTGTTGGATGTTCTGATAGTTTCTGTTTTTATTTTGTGTTTGTACATGCAGTGCTTCAACATACATGTTTGTACATAAATCATTTTCTGAGTTTCTACTTCCTGAGGGTTTAACATGAAGAAGCATATAAACTTCCCTTTTGTTCCTTAACACGCACTGCCAACTTGCTTTCTCCTCCTTTTAGGCATAATGTAAAGTTACACTGCTCTACTGCCTTGAAATTAGAAGTGGCTGTGTGACTTGCTTTGGTCACTAAAATTCCACTGAGTGAAATTGACATATGTCACTTCCAGGTGGAGGCTTACATGGCCGGGTGAAAATTAGTTTTTGTCCTCCTGCCCTGATGAACAGGGACATTCTGGATGGTGAAAGCTCTATGTGCCTGGGTCTCTAGGGGAGGAGACTTGGGGCAAAGAAAACTCCCTGTCAACCCTCACTGGACACTTTGCATAAATGAGAAATAAACCTTTGTTTTTAAAAAGGACTGAAATTTGATGATTGTTTTTGATGGGGTTCATCAAGAGAATTAAGTCTAAATGCCCCCAGACATCCATTGTAGGTAATGAATTATTTTCTCTCCTATATATCTAAATAGTACTAATTATGTACTAGCCACGAGAGAATTGAGAAAATTGTCACTCCGTCAGAGAAATCACACCTACCCTTGTTGCTATAGAAATTGTTTATCATAACCAGACCTAAGGCAATCATCATGTGGTATTTTCTTAGAGGAACTGATTCAAGGATGCATCTGAAAAAGAGTGTGCTTTCTAAGTTAACACAAGCTAAATTTTTTCTTCCGTCTAGATACTGTCATGTCTGGATGGGAGTCCTGAGATTGCTGCAGCCCTCCCATGATGAGCCAGAGGAGGAAGCCTCATGTGGAAGAAGGCAGGACCCACAGCCATAGTTGCACAGATCTGTTCAAGCCACACTGATCACTGCCCTAATCTCCGGATTTGTTTGGTTACACTAGTGAGTTTTCAGTTACTTACAGCCTAACACATGAGTTGCTTGAGGTTTAGCTTTCCTGGATCACACTTTTTCTTACTCAGCCCTCCACTCCCAGCCCAAGGTGGCAATAGAGAAGGTCAGCCTGCCTCCCACCACTCCCTTGCCTTCCCCTCCTCACTTTGAGGGGGCTGTTTCCCTCGCTCAATTCTTTTTTGGCAAGCCTCCTATCCTGGTGACCTGAAATGAAGAAGAGTCCTCATAATTAATCATTTTGACCAACTATGACTTTAGCTCTGAGGTTTGCGTAGAGCCCAGCCCTTCCATGGGGGAATCTAGTGTGTATGCCCTAGCCTTTCCCAGAAAAATCACCCTTTGAGCACTTCTCAGTTTGCTTGACAAGTTCAAAGGCATGAGCATTTTTGAGATAGAGTGGAGAGGACTGCACTAGACTATTTCCCCCTAGGATGCTGAGAGAGTGAGAAAGAGGATTGGTGCATACTCAACTGAAAGGAGATGTAAAGGACAACTGTGTGCTCTTCCAGATCCATTGACCCTTGCTCTGCTCTTTTTCACCCTGACCTGTGCCCTGTGAGACTGAGCTCTGCAGACTACACCACCCAAGCTCGCTTACCTTCTGGCTTCTAGATTGGTAGGGCCAATAAGAGGCAGCACCAGGAGATTAGAAGGAGAGACTGTCAGGTAGGGGTATTATTCCTTCAGCACTGGCAGGGTTGGCATTCCTTTAGGACCACAGTTCCTGCCGAGTGCCCTTCATCTCTCACCAGAATCTGGGATCTTTTTCTCCCTTTACTCCTTCAGGCCAGGGGTAGTAATGGCTCCCTGGTATTTCTAGTCCCAGGGTGTTTCATCAGCTCTTAGACATTCCCCACTGACCTCTGTCCATGCCTCTGTCAATAGAACAATTAAAGTCCTTCACTTGAAACCTTTGAATGTGCACCTGCTTCCTGTCAGAACCCTGTAATGAATAACAATTCTATGATTTTATTCCTGTTTTACAGATTTAAAAAAGAAGGGGGACTCAGGAGTCCAAGTGACCTGCCTTTAAAAAGTCACCTTACTACACTGGTAGCAAAGAGTGAAGCTGCTTTGAGACCATGTCTTTCTGATCCAGGTTTTGTAATTGATCTACTCAATCCCTCAATGCCCACCAATCCCTACTGGACATCAAGAGTGAGAGTCACAAGCACATGTCTCTCAGATGGGAACTGGCTGTCACATATGGTTAGTTTGATTTGTTCCAGGTTTTAAAAATTGGATAATTTCACAGAATTCTAGATTTTTTACTTCTACTGAAAAAACAGAAAATCTGGAAGCAATGACATTATATTCTTTTGTGGAGACAATGGCCTTGAACCAAACAGCAGCTTCCTCCTTTAGATGAGGTATGAGATTTCTGGTCCCCACAGTCCATGCCATTCCCTATTGCCTTGCAACTGGATCACTCTGTCTGTGGCTGTTCCCTGTCCAGCCCCTAGATGTATTGGGTTTATGAATCCTGGCCTTGAATCTCAATGATGTGTTCTGCATTAGCCAGACAAGAATGCCTCATTAGAATGTAAGCTCCATGAGGGCAGGAATTGTCATCTGTTTTCTTGACTGTGTCTATGCCTTAGAGCAGTGTCTGCAGTGTACTGGACCTACAATACAGATTTGTGAGTGAATGAATGAATGAATGATATGAATGATATCTTTGTGTGGCCTAGGTGTTTTGGGGCTGATGGTCTGCTGAAAATGCGGGATCCTAGGGAGCACTGAGAAGTATCAGAAGCCAAGAAAATTCTTCTGACTGAGACATATTTGCAGGGCCATCTTGTTTTAAATCTCTATCAGACTATTTTGGTCTCTTCTTTTGCTTTTGTGTAGTTTAATACCATGGAGATTCCAGCTCTTCCCCTTGCTGGGTTTGGGTTTGGGGACAGACACCCTGAATGTTGCAGGCTCCACTTCTCTTGCTGTCTACATCCTGCCCACTGGAACATTCTACCCCATCACCCCAAGGCCCCACAAATATAAGCCCATCAGGCTTCTGGATCACAGCCAGTCTTCAGGCTATCTCTAAGGGTTCTTTTTTTTCTCCTTCCTTATTTAGATTCTAGCATTCAATATACCTGCTTTACCTTCAGAGCTCCAGATGTTTTGGGTGGATTCTTGGCAAAGAAAGGACATTTGGGCCTAGATGAAAGGTGTCAGGAATAACTGGGCTTGAAAATCACTGGGCTGCTGCATTACTGGAGATGAGATGGATTCAGAGATAGGGGAGAAGGAGACCTTCAGCGACTTTCTCTTCCTGTTTGGATCCACATGGAACCTCGAAGAGGCAAATTTCATCCTCCTGGCTCCACTGTGACTCCTTAGGAGGGAGTCAGGCACGCTCGGGCAGCAGATGGTCTATCTCCCCTAAACAGTGTGACAGAAGTGGGGCGTGCTCATTTCTTGGCATCTGCTGGTGGAAGTCAGTTTTGCTGCAATGCGATGGCAACTTTCTATCAACCATGCAGAGACTTGCTTGGGAAGAAGTGAGCCCCCTGTCACTGGTGATTCTCAGGGCTTGTGTCCCCAGAGCTCCATGTTGAAGCATGATGTTGGAGTTTGCCAGGCAAATGACAACTCTTGCTGGGCACAGAGGTAGCTGCATATCTGTTGTCTCTTTTCATCCTTGCTTTATTTTATAAATACCGAAGCTGAGGCTCAGAGAGTTTCAATGACCTTCCCAAAGCCACATAACCAGTAAATCATAGAGCTGGAATTTGAACCCAGAATCCCAAATTCCCTGTTGTTGATGGCAGTACTTTGCTGTAAAAAGGTGGAAAGACCATCTGTGAAGAGCATGATGTGCATATACAGGATAAAGGATGAAGCACCCTTCATTTAGGTCCTGACATGGCTGGAAACCAGTAAGAAGTTCACGGTGGCTAGGCAAGTCGAATTCAGTTGGAAACCAGATTGACCAGATGGCAAATGGCACCAGGGTAACTGTCCTGGGGAGAGAGGTCGGTTTCTTTTAAAGACAAACTTAATCATATTTTAAGAAATATGATGAACATACACATAAACGGTCCTTCTTGGGTATTGGAGTAAAGAAGCTGAAAGATGTGAAAATCTAGACAATGAATAAGGAGCCCGTGCTCACTTAACATTTTCACCACTTAATCCTTAAATCCTCCGTTTGCCCGCCCACACTCTGCAGCCAGGGCCAAAAGGGCTTTGGCTCCTCTTACACAGAAACTGTAGCTGCTTCTGTGGTGAGCCACAGCTCCCCAGTGCCCGGCCTCTGATGAGGGTCAGTGACGTCATCTTCGGCAGGAGTTTCAGACGGAGAATTCCCCCAAGACCTCGAAATCAATATGTCTCTGCCCCACTTTGCCTTTCCAGCCAGAAAATATGCCCATTACTTGAGTTTTGTCTGCTGCTTTAAGATCTCAGCTTGCCACCAAGCTTGACATGCCTTCTTATTCTCATCTCCGCCCACCCTCACCCCATTTAATTGAAGTCCAGCTCAAGTATGGTAAACTTCAGAGCATTTCAGCAATATAAATTCTCAAAGTTAGCAAAGTCATTTTCCATTTGTCCTCTGTGGATCCTTCAGTTCCTAGCAAAGAAGCATCAGGGCTCTAGAGTACCCTTCCCCCACGTCTTTTTGAGCAGATGCTCTTTTATCTGTTTTAGATTTTGAGTTTCTGCATGTAATTATTTTTGAACTGGGACTGAAACAGTTCAGAACACACCTCCTTATGGCATACTTCCACCAAGGTGGTGGAGGTGCTTGGGAAACCATCTGATTGCATGGCCTCTCTCAGTCTTTTCCCTCCTGTTTTTCTTTTTCTGGGAAAGGCTGCATGAGGCCCATATGGCAGGGCAAGTGGGAGCCATAATGTGGGTTCATGGAAGGAGCATGGATAATGGTCACTTCACAGCCTCACTTTCATTACTGAGAAGGTGGATGGGGGAGAATTACCATGCATCTCATTAAATCAATATTTTATTTCCTTCCCTACTCCCAGCTGCCCTCCTAGCTTTGATCTCTCTGCCTCTGGGGCAGAGCTGGACAGGTGACTTTCATGATGCAAATCAGGGTCGGCAGGCTCTCTGCCCAGGCTTTGATCTCTTACCTAAGAGAAGGCTGGCAGGGAACGCCATGGGCCCCAGCTCCAGGTTCTCTGTAACCTTGGGCGAGGTGGAGCCTGTGGAAGGACTGTTCTTTTGTCTTTGTGAAAAGCAGCAGCCGTTAAACTACCTGAGTTCCAGTAATGTACACCATGTGAGGTGTTGGAGGAGCTAGATGGGAGAGTGCATCTTGTTTAACAGATATCTATTTATCTTATTCAAATATAGGTAAAGTTTAGAACAAGGCCAAGGCATTGAGAAATAATAGATTCTCCACCTGTCATACTGGGGGCTTCTTTTTTGACTCTGATAAAAGCTATGCATACTCTCCCTTTCCCCAATATTTGTTTTTCCTTTTCTTGCCATCTGCTATTGATGCCTAGCCATGGTTCCGGGGTAGAGAGGAAAAGGGACATAACATAGCGGAAGTAAGAGTTCTTCCCTAAGCAGAGTACAGTCTGACCAGGAAGGGAAGGTAAAAGCAATTCTCAGCTGTTGCATATCTGGGACTTACAGGGAGAAAAAGGAAGATAGGGGGAGGAGAGGCAGGGAGAGACATAAATGTCTCCATCTCTTGATGACCAGGAATCTGATGAGTAATGCTTGGTGCTGGGGATCTGATGCTCTTCTGCTTCATATTTCAGACTCTCAGAGTAGATCATTTTACGGGCTGCCTTTATTAGTGTGAATAAAGTTAGGTTCATGAACATAAATTCTTACATTGTTTTTATATTTCTTATTACATTACAGAGTTGTACAAACCTTGTTTGTGCAAGTAATTATTCATAGACTAGCTTCCAGAAACCACTGTCCTAGACTCTCTACTCACTAGGTATCTATTTCTGTCTTGTTCCAGTTGGACTTTAGTTGGTTGGTTTGTGTAATAAGGACAAGAGATCCCCTCAAATTGCTTCAAATAAAAGAATGCTGTTTTAAAGACAGATATGGCTCTGTTGAGGATTAGAAATCTTGGGCACCAATATCTGTCTTGGAGAGTGTCTTCTCTCCATCCATCCGATAACGTCTCTTTTTTAAAAACATTTTTTTGGCCAGGCACAGTGGCTCACGCCTGTAATCACAGCACTTTGGGAGGCCAAGGCGGGTAGATCACGAGGTCAGGAATTCAAGACCTGCCTGGCCAAGATAGTGAAACCCCATCTCTACTAAAAATACAAAAATTAGCTGGGTGTGGTTGTGGGTGCCTGTAATCCCGGCTACTTGGGAAGCTGAGGCAGGAGAATCACTTGAACCCAGGACGTGGAGGTTGCAGTGAGCCGAGATCATGCCACTGCACTCCAGCCTGGGTGACAGAGTGAGACTCTGTCTCAAAAAAAAATAATAATAATTTTGTGAGTATACAGTAGGTATATATATTATGTTGGTGCAAAAATAATCCTGGTTTTTGCCACAAAAAGTAATTGCAAAAACCACAGTTACTTTTGCACCAACCTAATATTTATGGCGATTTCCTTCTCTATGGTCCTGTTGCTATGCCACAAACCACTCCCAGATGGAGTAGCTCAAAAGAACAATTATCACTATTTCTCATGCCTCTGTGGGTTGACTGTACTCTGTAGTTCTTTCTCAAGGTGTTTCTTGTAGTTGCAGTCAGGTGGCAGCTGGGGCTAGATTGATTTGAAGGCTCAACCTAGCTAGACTTGCAAGGTGTCCTACTCGTATGACTGTTGGCTGAGAGTTTAGCTGAGGCTGCCAATTCCAGTAACTGTGTGGCCTCTCCATGTGGCTTGGATTTCTCTTGGCATGGCAGCTGGGTTCTAACAGAATATCCCAAGATACCCAGGTGGAAGCTGAAAGGCTTTTTACTGCCTATTTTTGGAAGCCATGCTCTGTTGTGTCCACCATGTTTGACCAGTTGTAGGGTCAGTCCCAATTCAGAGTGAGAGGACTATGAAAGGGCATGAATGCCAAGAGGACTGGTGGACTGGGGGGGCCATCTCTGGTACCACAGGACCACTCCTTTGCTTACCCATAGCTTATGCTCCCTCTTAGCTTTAATTTACTCATGATCTACCCTGACAATTGTCCCTGGACTCTCTAGACACTTTTCCAGGATACTGTTTCAGTTCCTGTCCCTACTCTTACTGGCTTAATCATCCAGTTCTCAAATTTTAAATTCCTGATGGAGGACTCTGCTTGGTCCGAGATTCACTGGAAAGCACATGGATTGCTCTCTCGGACCCTGTCCCATCAATTATGGCTAGATTCACGTGGAGCCCAATAGCATTCAACATAGCGACCCAGGTTTGCCTTCTCAATACAACCATGGGTAGGGAGGTCCCTCTAGGAGACATGTCTGATACAAATTATTTTTCCTTTCCTCTTGCCCATAGGATTTGATAATAAAGTAGTGCAACTCTAAAGGTACCAGGAGTCCAGAGAGGTAAGTTTCAGTCCCTCCGTCTTTTAATGTCTTATGTCCAGTTTGCAGCCTTTTAAATTCTGCCACATATGAGTTTTATTAGAATAGACTCTATGAATCCTGGAATTTAACCTTGACCTTTGTTGTCCATGACTCAGAGAATACACTCATGTATCTCAGTGCTTGAAAGGAGAATGGGTTATAAATTCTGGACCCCTTACTTTAGAGATGAAGAAACAGAGACTTTAAAAATGGATTGATTAAAAATTTTGTGAGTATATGAAGTCAGAGACCCACAAAACTCATCTCTCAGTACTCCAAATCCAGCACTCCTCACTTCACTGCACTGCTTCCCTGGGAGGAAGAGGCAAATTAGGAGCCAGTGAAAGTGGACACACGGAGCTCAAAAGATAGCAGGTGGGCTCATGTTGATGCCACCAAGCCCCATTCAGACAGAAAACACTGCTTACCACCTGAGAACAGCCAGATTTCTGCTGCCAGGTTGGCTGCTGGCATCTGCTTCCGGCTGACCTGTCTCTAAGATTGAATGCAAGTTTCACTCAGCCCAACTCTCTACCTATCCCAGTGACCAGCATTGGCTCAGAATCTTCCATTCCCACCCTTGTTTCTCAAAGGGAAAGAGGTCAGCATCTTGGCACATCTCTTTAAAGCCATGGTTCACATGCTGCAGTAGGCTCTCTGGGGAGCTGGGTAATATTCTGAGCTCAGTGACTTCAGCCTGTATAAACTCATGGAGTATTTACTTATATGGGATTTTTCAATCCTACTTTCCAATGTGGGCTGAAGAATTAGGCAAAATGCCGTGCATTTATCCTGGGAATCATAAAATGGATTCTGCAGAGTGGTATTGGTTGAAAAATAGTTCTCCATATGGAACGTTGAAGAGTGCTGAAGAACCACCTTCCTGGAAGTTTTTTTTTTAAAGATAAAAACAATAATGCTTATGGCTTAGAGATAAGTTGGGTGACAGGAAGAGCAAGATTTCTCAAGATTCTGTTCAGGTGCAGCTCTTAGGAAGTGGTATCTTTGTTAAGTATAGTAAAGAAGAAGAAATATTTCCCAATGTCAGAGTTTTAAAAGAATTACATCCTTGAGGCAGAGCTGAGTCATTAAGGTCAACCAGTTTTGGGTCTACTTAGAAAAAAATTGTGAATTCAGGCAATCTTGCTTTCCCTAATCTATCATTTCTTTTGATACCTTCTCATTCCCATTACGGAAGCCCCTTTCTTTCCCTTGAAGTGGAATGCCATTCCTTTACTTCATTACTAAGATCTGCTGGACATGATGCATAATCTAATGTGTATTAAGTGATGTTCATCAGCCAATATATTAATTAATTTAGGAGAGGAACTTCTCTAACATTTCTGAAATTGTTGCAGGCAGGAAGGCTCCTCTTTTACTTTATTTATGCATTGACCCTAGAATAGTCTCTTGGCCTAGAGTAGTATCATGGAAATAGCACTGTCTGTGGAGCCAGAAAGACCCATAATGTATTTCTGACTCAGCCACTTACTAGCTGGGTGGCCCTGAGCAGTTACCAACTTCATGAGCCTCAGTATTCTCCTTTATAAAACAATAGCTATTAGGGTAAACTATGAAATTGTCATTCCAGTATCTGACCCTAATATCTCCCAGAGTTGTCATGAGATTTAAATGAGGTAATGTGTGCAAAGGGCAAAGTGTGGGCACATGGCTTATCACATATCAGATGCTCACTTTGGGTTAGTTTTCCTTGTTTGTTCAGTCACCTCTAAGGCAATGACAATGGTATTATTTACTCTTTCTTTCTAAATATGAAAAACAGTGAAAAACAGATCACCACCCATTTTCCATGGAAAGTCCCTTCATCATTTATTTCTGTTTCTGGTTCTTGTGTTGAAATAACAGAGAGCTACTGAACTGGTAGGATTTCTTTATATTCACAGCTTTCTTATCATAACTAATAATGGCCTCTTCCCCTCCGATCTTTTTTTTTTTTAATATTCTCCTCCAAAATATGCTTTGCCCCAGAAACTGGTTATTTACACTACGTATGTTCCAGAAATCCCTTGTAATGAACCATACAAATCTATTTGTCCTGCTGCTACTATAATTGCCTATATCTTATTATAACTTAATATGTAACAGATTTTTTTGGCGAGACCAAAAGCAACTGAGCATTCACTGAAAACGCAGACGCTGAAGGTTGTTGAGGAGCCAGTGAACCCACTAATTGGATAAAGGGGGGATGGTGTGGAAATTTAATTAAACTGGCATTTGCTCTAGCTGCTGAAAATATTAATCAGAAAATGAGTTGTATAAAAAAAGTAAAAGGCAGGAGATGACATTAAAAATGCCTTCGGTGCTGTTCTTCCTGGCATTGATGAGAACGGGCTCCGCTTTCTTTCAGGAGGTGTTGGTCATCTGTCCATTGAGCTCTGCCGACAGCTTGCTTGGGCAGAGATCACAAAGAAAGACACTTGGAAAGCTGTGAGTTGGGAGGAGGAGTGTGAGATTCTTGATTTGGGGACCAGATGCATCTCTTGGCAGCCCTTGATACAAACATAAAGATAAAATACGTGTCTGAAAAAAAAAAAGAAGAAAAAAGCCAATTTTCCCCCTTCTTCTGAAGTACTCCTCCCAACAAAAGATGAGCCGAACATCTGCATTCAGTCAAGCAATAATGCTTAAACAATTGTCAAATTTGAGAGAGGTGGATGAGGTTTTGAACCAGGCATTTAAATACATTCCATAACCCAGGAGCCTCTGGACAGATACCACCCTCCCTAGGCCTGAAAACAAGAGTGGAGGAAGGCAAACACAGATGGGAATGCTTGTGTTTGGTCCAGGGGCTGCTCTGATAGGGCTGTTTAAGCGCTCTGAATGGCCTGCACAGTGGTCCCCCTAAAGACCATTGCCCCATCACCACTGGAGACAGCTGGGCTCTGCCTGAAACTTAAGGTTAATGAAGGCAGCTGAAGAGCCTGTAAGGCAGAGGAGGATAATTCTTCACCCAGAAGGCCACAGACCCTGGAGATTTCTTTTCAGTCTTGGCCATGTGGGCTTAGGTTTCCAGAGGAGACTTCCTGGTCTATGGGATGTTTCAGTTCAAGGGTGCCTTGCTTCAAGAAAATCTACTACGTGAAAATGGGAACTTGCACAGTGTTTTTGCTGTTTTGTCATGATTGCTTGTTT
Organism: Colobus angolensis palliatus; assembly: GCF_000951035.1. NCBI lineage: Eukaryota > Metazoa > Chordata > Mammalia > Primates > Cercopithecidae > Colobus > Colobus angolensis. Next base: position 13,360,479 of record NW_012115932.1, on the reverse strand, counting down.
TGTTTTGTTTTGTTTTGTTTTTCACCATTTGGGAAAACTCTGATGACCAATGCTGATCTGGGATGAAATTTATTGCAATCCTTTTATGTAAATTTCTACTTCTTGAGAGTGACCAGAGCCGTGCAAACCTCTGTCCCCACATATGACTCTGCTGAATGGGCACACTTTCCTGCAACCCCTGTTGCTGAGACCCCTGGTTACCTTCCCTGCTCTTCTTTTTTTGACCACGTAGCAAGAAGACAGAGCAAGGAACTAGAGAGTGAGGGGCTATTTTTCCTAGCTTCTTTAGCTCACCCAGGATAGTCTTGGCATTAGTTTCCTAGGGCTGTTGTGACAAATTTACTATAAACTGGACAGCTTAAAAAAAAAAAAGGAAATTTGTTGTCTCATAGTTTTGAAGAGCAAAAATCTAAAATCAGTGCTGATAGGGCCATGCCCCTTCTGAAGCTTCTAGGGAAAACTATTTTCCCATCTCTTTGTAGTTTTTCGTGGTTGCTGGCAGTCCTTGGTGTTCCTTGGCTTGTAGACCCATCACTCCAATTTCTGCCTCCGTCTTCACATGGTTGTTTTTCCTCTGTGTGTGTCTCTGTGTCCCCCTCCCTTCTCTTATAAAGACCCCGTCACTAGACCAGGGCCCACGCAAATCCAGTATAACCCCATTTTAACTTGATGACATCTGTAAAGATTCTATTTTCAAACAAGGTCACATTCACAGGTGCTGGGGATTGGGACTTTGCCATGTCTCTTTGGGAGATGGAATTCAACCCACAACAATGTTTATTGAGAGAAATGGTATTATTAGGTATATCGCTTCCACTTAGGTCCACATGCCTGTGTCAACCTGGATTTTATATTATTTTTCTTTTTTCTTTTTTGAGACAGAGTTTCACTCTGTGGCCCAGGCTGGAGTGCAGTGGCATGATCTCAGCTCACTGCAACGTCTACCTCCCAGGTTCAAGTGATTCTCTTGCCTCAGCCTCCCAAGTAGCTGGGACTACAGGCACGTGCCACCACACCAAGCTAATTTTTGTATTTTTAGTAGAGGTGGGGGGGTTTCACCATGTTAGCCAGGATAGTCTCCATCTCCTGACCTCGTGATCTGCCCACCTCAGCCTCCCAAAGTGCTGGGATTACAGGCGTGAGCGACTGCGCATGGTCCAACCTGGATTTTAAATAAGGTCTATGATAAAAACAAAAATTGAAGCTTTGAGCTTCTATTTATGTACTTCTGGTGAATGTGTGTTCCTAACATGATCACACTTGTACCAAAAAAAAATTGCATTCAAAATAACACCGCAAATTAAATGTATCTTGCAATTTTTTAACATTTAAAAACTTTTAAAATCTCTATTTAAAAACCAGTGCAGTAATGCCAATTGTCGTCTCTTAATTCATTTTGAGATTATAGCCTTTTTGCATTTTGGTGTTAAGATATCCCATCTATTATTATGAAATAAGGATAACTGCAAATGGTATTTATTTGTTTTTTACGTTTATTTTATAATATCCTAACTTGGCAAAAGAAAATGTTGGCAGTCCTCTGTCAGTCCTAAAATATTTGAGGCCATTTTACTACTCAGTAAAATCTAAAAGTGTGGGAATCATTGTAATAGGAGATATCTATTTTCATCCCTTATGCCTAAAGTTTCCTTTATGAAAGTAATCTGTTCTTTAATAGAGGCCACCACTAGTTTCACAAAGTTTGGGTTTTTATTGTTGTTTTTCATAAAATTAACTATTCATCTAGGAATGGGATGGAGTGAGAATTTGGAGAGAAACTTAAGACTGACCACAATGAATCAGAAATTTAGGAACTTTGAAATGTGGTTGCCAATCCCTATGGGAAGTTAATTCTGGTTTCCAAAAATTTTGCACGTTCCCAGCTTTGCAGGGACCCATCTCCTGCATCAAATTCATGATGCCATTTTCAAATTGCGATGCTGATGTCTGAATGCGTGGAAGTGATTCAGTATTTTGTTTGCAAAACCCCAAATGCCATCAGGCTCCGTCAAAGTGGCCTGAACAGCTCTCTGTCTCTTGAGTGTGATTTTGGAAGGTCCAACTTGGCTCCAGTCATCCTACAAGTTAGCAGGTCACAGATAGGATAGTAGAATGAATGAGTAGTTGAAAACACAGATTTCTAGATTTCCTAATGAGCAAAACTAGTTCATATCTCCACATTTCAGCAGGAATGGCCTCTCATAGTGCAAGGGAAGCGAGGCGAGTCTTAGACCTGACAGTCAGACAAGATTGACTCTGGATATTGTCACTTAAGCTTATCAAAGCTCTCAGAGTTCTCAAGAGAGGTTGATTAATTATTGACAGGTGGGATTGACAGGAGGAAACGCTGACTGGATCATGATTACCTAGTGACAGGAGTCAATGCCGACAAATGGCTTAATAAAGTCCACCCATGCTTTCCAGCAAGGACTTAGGGAAAGGACATGGGTTCCCATTGCAAGTGGACAACTGGAAAAACTTCCTCTCAGGACTCCGAGGAGAGTTTTCAAAGGAAATTTTGATGCCATTTTCCCAGAAATATTTTAGGTTCATATGAAAGGACACATGTCTGAAATGGGTAGACAAGTTATTTCCTCATGGGGTCGGAGAGAATCACTGAGTTGTATCCCATTTCAATGGCTGGGCTTGAAGTTCCTCTTTGGAGGTAGAGGAAAACCAAGTGCTGAGAAGAGGCAACACAGCTTCAAAGACCTGCCCCAAATCCATCAAAAACAGTTCTCACTCTGTCCCCTAGGCTGGAGTGCAGTGGCATGATTATAGTTCACTGCAGCCTTGACTTCCCAGGCTCAAGCAATCCTCCCATCTCAGCCTCCTGAGTAGCAGGGACCAGAGTTAGTAAAATCTGCAGATGTGGAACCTCAGGTTATGGAGGGCCTACTGTGTATATATATATACACACACCTACTGTGTATGTATATATATATATATATACACATTTATATATGAATATATACACATTTTTATATATGTATATATTGCATATATATATGTATTTACATTTGTAGTACACAGACATTTTCATCCCCTTCCCCGAAGATGAGGAGGTGGAGATGGCTACACAACAGTCTCATGGCAGGTTAGGTGGTCTAAGGAGAAGGTGCTAGAAGAAAGAGGGCTTCTCAATCTTGTGACTCAAGCACTCCCCACTGCTCTGCTTGTATGGTGTTAATAAATGCTATATTTCACGCACAAAATATATACATAATAAATGCTATTTTTCATATAAAAAACACTCTTCCTCCACAGTCTCACTGTGTGTTCCTGTGAGTACAGGAAGTGAGGGCTTGGCTGTTTTTACCAAGGCACTGTCTCTCTCCAGCTGTGTTCACAGCACACGTGTAGGTGCACTTATGTACAGACATGCCCTATCTCACTGACACAGGACCCAGGGTCAGTTTTCATTTTGGTGAAATGACAATTTCTAGATTAGGTCGTTTTCAAATGGAGTTTGCCTATTGGGGCATCCTAATCTGAGGAAAGGCCTTTGTGCAGAGAAGAAGAATTTCACCCTTCTTCTTCAAAATTCTGCCGAAGTCTAGAGGGAAGGAAGTTCTATACGCCCACTCCCACTCCCACATATATACATATTCACCATAACAAAGCGCTGCTAACTCAAGGGGTTGAGCAAGGGACATTTGCTAGGCCTCTAATGCTAGTGGCAGTTACCTGCATCAAGCCCCAGATTTGGTCTTTCTCCTCCTTGGGCCTCCTGATACTACTCACAGGGGGATATTCTTACACTCACTCACAAAGAGATGAAAGATCTCTACAATAATTGGATATCATCCAATAGGGTATTAATATCTAGAATATATAGGGAACTCAAACAATTCAACAGCAAAATAATAATAATAATCTGATTTTTAAAATGGGCAAATGGTCTCAATGGGACATTTCTCAAAAGAAGACGTAATAATGGCCAACAAGTATACAAAAATGCTCAATATCTCTAATAATCAGGGAAATGCAAATCAAAACCACACTGATTTTGGTAGGAATGTAATTAGTACAGCCACTACAGAAAAAAGTATAAAGGTTCTTCAAAAAACTGAAAATAGAAATACCATGTGATCCAGCAATTCTACTACTGGCTGTATATCCAAAGGAAAGGCTGTCAACATGTTGAAGAGACATCTGCACTCCCATGTTTATTGCAGCACCGCTCACAATAGACAAGATGTGGAATCAACCTAAGTATCCATCAGCAGGTACATGGATAAGGAATATGTGGTATATGTACTCAATGGAATATTATTCAGTCATAAAAATAATGAAATTCTGTCATTTGCGGCAACTTGGATGAGGCTGGGGGCATTATGTTTAGTGAAATAAAACAGGCACAGAAAGACAAATATTAGATGTTCTCATTCATATGTGGGAACTAAAAAAGTTGAGCTAATAAAAGCAGAGAGTAGAATTGTGGTTAGCAGAGTCTGGGAAGGGTACTGGGGGATAGGGAGAGGTTGGTTAACAAGGACAAAATTACTGTTAGAGCAATAAGTTCTAGTGTTCTATAGCATAGCAGGGTGACTATAGTTAACAATAATTTATTGTATACTTCATAGTAGTTAGAAGGGATAATTTTGAATGTGCCCAACACAAAGAAATTATAACATTGATTTCATCATTACACGTCATATACATGTATCAAGTATCATATGTGCCCCATAAATATGTACAGTTATTGTTTGTCAGTTAAACATAACATTTTAAAAGGTGTTTATAAATGTCCTAAATTAAAGACACAGCCTTATCCTATGGGAGTCTCTGAAGCTGGCTTCTCCATTCTCTGTTCTCCATAGTTACAGGACAGGCTGGCAGGGACAAGACTCACTGGGGCCCAAGTAGACATGTATATTCTTGATGTCAGCTTTATATCCCAAACATATTGATTTTTATTCAGGAGTTTACCTAAATCATTTTTAGTTATTTCTATATGCACAAGCTAATGAATCCAAGGATTCATGCCTGCTTTGTAAAATAACATTTTTAGCTACTGCTGATCTGACCCCTGGAGGTCTAGTTTTCTGGAACTGTATGAACCTATCTCTGTTCACTCTATCAACGCCCAGCACGCTATTCCACACCTCTCTTTAGTTCTTTCCTACAAGAAAGAACTTCTTCACAAGTGCAGATACGTTTTTTGTTTTTTTTTTTTTTTTTTTTTTTTTTTTTTTTTTTTTTTTTTTTGAGACGGAGTCTCGCTCTGCCGCCCAGACTGGAGTGCAGTGGCCGGATCTCAGCTCACTGCAAGCTCCGCCTCCTGGGTTTAGGCCATTCTCCTGCCTCAGCCTCCCGAGTAGCTGGGACTACAGGCGCCCGCCACCTCGCCCGGCTAGTTTTTTGTATTTTTTAGTAGAGACGGGGTTTCACCGTGTTAGCCAGGATGGTCTCGATCTCCTGACCTCGTGATCCGCCCGTCTCGGCCTCCCAAAGTGCTGGGATTACAGGCTTGAGCCACCGCGCCCGGCCGCAGATACGTTTTTAAAGAGCCACTCACACATCTTCCTTCTCATCTCTTTGGTGTTCTAGGAGAAATGGAAAGGCTTTAAATATTGGATTATCTTCCTTATTGAATCTTAACTCCACTCTCAGTTAGGGTGCCTATACCTCCAAGGGCAGTGTAACCTAGTGCCGAAATACATGCCTCAATATCTGATTATCCAGGTTCCCTCAAGTGCCAGGAGTATGATTCCTCCAACCATAGGTCCTTATCTAAATGGGGATGATAATAATAAATTGTATACCATAAGGGCTTTACAGGATTTAAATAAAACAATGTAAAGAAATTGGTATAGCATCCCAACTCACAGTAATCCTCAATAAATTAGAATTAGCATGAGCATTACCAATTGGAATTGAAATTCGAATTAGGACAAATATCAATATTAGTACCCATGTCTTTGCACATGTTTTGCTGCTATCTGTATTGGCCCTTCCCCTTGTGAAACTGGTAGAAACCAAATCGTCCTTCAACATCCACTTCAAATGCCATCTCTTCTAGGATACCTTCCATGCTCTCCCAGGTAGAATGTATCCACTCCCCTAGTACCTTCTAATCTTTCTCCATGATAATACTAGTCCCTTTAAAAGGCATTCATGTGTTAATGTGGCAACTCACCTGCTAGACTGTCCTTCTGAGAATGGGCATGAGTCTAGGTCATGTCTACACCACCTGTTGGAGAACTTGACAGAGCTGGTCCTTCTTATATGTTCTGTAATTTGAAAAGAACTGCAAAAACTGCCTGTGAGACAAGCAGATCCAGAAGTTTCCAGAGGTCTGATTACTGGGGGAAAAAAACAAGATGGAACCCTCCAACCCAGATGCACTATATGAATTACAAACAGTGTTTCTTTTCATAGGAGATGGGCCAACTGTGCTGGTTTTGGGGGGCATTGAAAAAAAGTCTCTGCAAATTACACCATGTCTCTGCCAGAATGACAGGAACTGGTGAGTGTTTCTGCCTTGCCATGTTGTCAGATGCAGTGAAGACACCTGGGCATGTGACAGGGAATGTGGATAGAAGGCACATCACTTCTAGGTTGTTGGTATTGCTTTATTTATCTGTTTCATAGAAAGGAGAGTTGGGTGCTTTATGCTGGTCCTGATCCTTCCCTTTTATTTATGGAGGGCTCCTTTCTTCTTGGTATTTATTGCTGTGAGTCACTTCTCTGTGAACCAGAAGGAAGATTCAGAAGCTCCTGGCTGCCTGTGAAAAAACATGAAGATTGGGGTGGAGGTTCAGGCTGAGAGTGGGGAGAAGAAGAGGGCCTGGGTGGGGGTCATCTAGATTTGTTTTTAGCTGGCTTTAAGCTCCCAGTCTCCTCCCTCTAGTCCCACGAGGTTTGATTTGCTCTCTAGAGATGGTTACTCTCATGTGTTTTCCCTCTAGCTCCTTGAGGTCATCTGTAAATTTGCAGAAGAAACTTAATCCATATGGGTCATTCATTTGACTCGTTAAGCTATTGTTAGATTTGGTAGAAACCAAATCATCCTTCAACATCCAGTTCAACTGCCATCTCTTCTAGGATACCTTCCATGCTCTCCCAGGTAGAATGTATCCACTCCCCTAGTACCTTCTAATCTTTCTCTCTGATAATACTAGTCCCTTTAAAAGGCATTCATGTGTTAATGTGGCAATTCACCTGCTAGACTGTCCTTCTGAGAATGGGCATGAGTCTAGGTCATGTCTACACCACCTGTTGGAGAGCTTGACAGAGCTGGTCCTTCTTAAATGTTCTGTAATTTGAAAATAACTGTAATTTTGTGGCAAAGTTTATTCGTGGCAGGCACGATTTCCTATTTGTGAAAAACATGGGTGCTCAGGTCTGAAATGGTTGTTCTCCAGGCTGCTTACTCTGAAAATAAGTCTTACCTTTGTTTCAGAGAGTGCTGAAGAGGCTGTGTCTCCAGGCTACCAGATGCAACACTGGCATCATATTTATCCTTTGAGGTTAGGACGAACACATCCATACAACCTGGTAGCTTTGAGAATCTAAAGCTGTGGCCATTTGGACTTGTACATGCTATATCCCTTCCAATAGCTGGGTTGACACGATCTCTTCCTCTGTTTGGTTCTCCTTCTACCTCTCTGATATCACTGTCTCTTTTCTTTCTTGTATTATATATATAAACAGTATCCTTTACTAGATGATGACCAACTTGTAGGTAGTGCTTGAGAGTACAGGCTTCAGGGGTTAGGAAAACCAGGGCAGCCTTGAGTTGATGGGTATATCTCCTTTGAAAACTCAAAATCTCTGAGCATTGATTTCCTATCTTCTTTTAAAACCCCTTAAAACTGTATAACGTGAAATAGACATACAAAAAACATGTAAAACATACACGTACATAAGTATACAACTTAGTGAATTCATATAAAGTGAATGCACCTAGGTCACTACCAATCAGGGCATGATATTGAATTTTACCAGTACCTTAAAAGCCCTCTCTGTCCCATTTATCTGTTACACTCTGTCCCCCTTTCCTAAATACACCCACAGTTCTGAATTATATGGTGGAATTCCTTGCATTTCGTTAGTTTTACCACCTAAATATTCCCAAATACTGTAGTTCGTTTTGCCTGTTTAGAATGTAGTTAAGTGGAACTCTGCAGCATATATTCTTTTGTGCATGGCTTATTTTCCTCTATGATTCAGCCTCCTTTTTGTATGTAGCTATAATTCATTTGTTCTTGTTATTTGTAGTACTCCATTGTATAAATGTACCACAATTTGTGTAGACCTTCTACTCGTAATGGGCATTTGGGTTATTTTCAGTTAGGGCCATGATAAGTAATGCTGCTGTGAATTTTGTCCTGGTCTCCTGGGGCACTTGGGCATGGATTTCCAAATTGCTGGGTTGCAGGCATGCATTATGTCCAAATTTTGTTGATAATGCAGAAATGTTTCCAATGTGTGCTAATTTATAATTCTACCAACAGTGTATGAGAATTTCTGTTGCTTTCCATTCTCATCAACGTTTGATATTGCCTTTTACCTTTTAGCATCATCTTTTCTTTTCTCTTTTCTTTTCTTTTCTCTTCCCTTTTCTTTTCTTTTCTTTTCTTTTTTTTTGAGACAGAGTCTCACTCTCTTGCCCAGGCTGGAGTGCAGTGGCTGCCATTTTGGCTCACTGCAACCTCCACCTCCTGAGTACAAGTGATTCTTGTGCCTCAGCCTCCCAAGTACCTGGGATTACAGGTGCACACCACCACACCTAGCTAATTTTTGTGTTTTTTGTAAAGACAGGGTTTCACCCTGTTGGCAAGGCTAGTCTCAAACTCCTGACCTAAAGGGATCCTGCCTTGGCCTCCCAAAATGCTGGGATTACAGGTGTGAGCCACCGCAGCTGGCCTAAAACATTATCTTAATTACTGTCACTTTATAATAAATCTTAATGTCCAATAGAACGTCTTTCCATTTTATTTTCCTTGTGTAAGTTGTCTTACTCTTCTTGTCCCTTTGAAATTCTATTTATATTTTAAATCATATTTAAAATTTCCACAGAAAACAATTTGGATTTTTTTAATGCAAAATCAATCTGGAGAGAATTGAACATTTTTGCAATAATGAGTCTTCTAATTCACAATCAAGGTATATCTCCATCTGTTTAGGATTTTAAAAAAATTCTCTCATAATTTTCTGTGAGGAAGTTTTGCAGATATTTGTTAGATTCATTCCTAGAAACTTGATATTTTAAAATCTATTACGAATGGCATCTTTTTATAAAGTTGATTTTCAAACTGCTGCTTGAATTTAGAAATGCAGTTGATTTTTTTATACTGATCTTGTTAATTTTTTTAGTCATTTCATTTGGATTATCTCACATATTTACCATTTTCATTGTGCATTGACCCTTCCTGCACATTATTTTCCTTCTGTCTGAACACAGCCTTTACTATTTCCTTTAGTGCAGACCCACTAGTGGCAAATTCTCTGCATTGTCTCTTTGGTCTGAAAATGTCTATATTTCATCTTCATCTTTTTCCAGTTTGTTTGTTTGAATTAGGATCCTAATGAAGTCTATACATCATAATTGCTTAATAAAAATTTTAATTCTTTTAACCTGTAGTTTTATCTACGTAGATCTTTTCTTTTCTTGCAATTTATTTTTTGAAGCTACAGTTACTAATCCTGCATAGTTTCCCATTAACTTAGCTTTTGCTGATGGCCTTTCTGGAATGTCACTTAACATGCTCCTCTGTCTCTTGTATTTTCCACAAACTGATAGTTAGATCTAAAGAATTTATTGGATTCAGATTCAGTGATTGGGCATAACAGAAGCAGAGCTGCACAATACATGGCTATTTGATTTATGTCCAAATGTCATTGCCGAGCAGGGAGGAAAGGATGGCATTTTCAATAAGCAATGCTGGGATAATTAGATATGTGCATGGGGAAAAAGGACTTTGACTCCTATCTTAACACAATACACACACACAAAAATAATTCTAGGTGGATTGTAGACCTAAATATGAAAACAAGCCTTCCCAGTTAGGCATGATATTGAGTGATAATGATAATATGCATTAAGAGGTGCGTAATATCAGATTGCCCTTTTTTTGATGACAGAAGTTACAGATGATCAGTTCCATCCGCATTATGCCAATAACTCTCTCTTAATTTTGGTTATTGCTTCTCATCTAGTACCTTCTTCAAAAGTACCAATGAGAATAATCTTCTTACATGCTCATGGTTTGTTTGGGGCCTTTATCATTGAAAGAGAGTTTAACTGGATACATAACCAGCTCACATTCTCCTACAGGAGAATTTTAAATATACCATTATCTTCTGGCATAAAATATAGCTATTGAAATATCAAATGACAGTATGATTTTTTAAATAAGTGACTTCATAATTTTGTCTGGATGTTCAAAGGAATTTTTCTGTTTCTATAAGGTTCTATTGTTTTTCTAGAATACATTTGGTATTGGTTGTTCAGGTTTGATTTTCCCAGCTAAGTAGTGTGTCATTTCAATATGTGTTTTCATGTCTCTTCATTTCAATTTCCACAAAGTTTTCTTGAATTATAGTTTATTTTTATTTTTTTCTGTTTATTTAGAGATGGGGTTTCACTGTGTTGCCCAGGAGTTCTCAAACTCCTGGACTCAAGTGATTCTCCCGCCTCAGCCTCCCAAGGTGCTAGGATTAGAGGCATGAGCCACTGCGTCTGGTAAATTATAGTTTAATATAATTCCTCACCTCCATTCTCTTATTTTTTGTCAAATAATTTTAGTCTTTTCACTTTAGATATATTTTTTTCCCCCTTTCACCTTCTAGTTCTCTTGAGCCATTATCTATTTTGTTTGCTCTTGAGTTCCTTCTAGTTTAATCATTATTTCTGAAATACATTTGTTTTCATTTTTTATTCTTTCTGGAATTCTATCACTTTATTTCTGAGTTTTAAAATTTCTATTATTTGCCCTTCTTTCATGTCTTTGATGGTTTTCTTAATCTCTTGTAGTTTGGTTTGATATATTAGGTTACAATCTTTGTGGATATGTCTTTGTGGTGTATCTTCAGTATCTGTAGAAATGTTGTTATACTCTTCATTTTATTTCTTTCATCATAACTTCATATGGATAATGATTAATGTTCTCTCCTATTTTTCTTCTTTTCATATGAAATTTGTGTTATTGAACTTTTAGGAAGAAGAGTGAATGAGTATAGTTTTTCTAAGCTTGCTACTCAAGAGTTCCTCCTTCCGTTGTTTTGTAGAGTGTTAAAAAAAAAAAGGCCTCGTATTTCCTGAGACCTCCTGGCTTTTTTACCCTTCCCCTACTTTCTAGCTCTTTACTTTCCTGTGCCCTTTTTGATCCTGTTGTATTCAATTTGAAATCTTTTATAGAAGTTTTACTCTAGTGTGGGGTTTCGTCCTGAAAGAAATCTTGAGCTGGTTAGTTTTGAGAATCTGTAGGGGTCTGGCTGTTCCAGCTATTGAAATCTTACCACAGGTCCCTTGCCTGCAACTATCAATTGTAATGTGAAACTTCTTCCCAGTTAAAGCTCCTAAATCTCAAATTGGACTCACACTTTTCAGAGAATAACTATTGGGGATCCTGTGGTTTTCTTTTCAGGACAATCAAATGCCCTGTTGCTTCCCTCTGATTTCTCTTATATACATGCTATACCACACATGTCCAGTAGCTAACTATCCAAATCACTTGTGTCTTGGGTAAGTGAAGATACCTTATACTTTATTTTTGTTGTAGATATTGTTCTTTGTCTCTTAGTTTTGCAATCTTACTTGCTCTATTTTTTGTAAAATGATTTAGAAAAACTGAAAAACACTCACTGCCATCACTATAGCTATCTTCCCAGAATTCCTCTCTCACCTTTATTCTTGAAAATAATTTTTGCTGAAAATAGATTTCTATAATGGCATTGTTTTCTTAAAGCAAATAAAAGGCTGTCATTCCACTCTGCTGGCTTTCCTGATTGCTATTGAAACTTATCTGTCACTCTTATTGCTATTCTTTTAAAGCTTATCTATGTTTTCCTTTAGTTATTTTAAAAAATATTTCTTTTCTAAAGGTTCAATATAATGTGTTTTGGCATGAGCTTATTTTTGTATTTTGCTTAGGACTTATTAGTATATCTCAAATTTGTATATTAATATTTTTATCAACTTTAAATCATTCTCAGCCATTATCTCTTTTTTCCTATTTCTTCTGGGTCTTCAGTTACAGGTATATTGGATCTCCTGACTATATCCTTGAGGAGCCTACCTGCTCTTCTCTGTGTTATATACTCATTTTTCCTCATGCTGTTTTCTGAATAGTTTCTTCTGACCTTTCTTCCAGTTTATAAAATCTCTCTTCAACTGTATTTAACAGACTGTTGAGTACAACCAATGAGTCCCTTTTTCATCTCTATAGGTTTTAGTTATTTTCCAAATCTGCTAAGCCAGCTTTCATAATTTCCAGTTCTTTGCTAATTACCTTAAATTCAACTTTCGTATCTATGGAAATAGTAAGCTAATTGTTTTTAAAGTCTATGCCTGAAAATTGCATTATTTGAAGTACTTGTGGTCCATTTCTCTTGTTCTGCTTTTCTTTTTTAATGTTTTCTTATCTCTTTCTGGCTTGTTATCGATTGTGGTCTGGCTATTGTATATAATAATTGATTTATAAAAATAATTTGATGACTGTCATGCTGTTGTCTTTGTCCAGAGAGGATTCTCACTTGTTTTTTTCCAGGTACTTGTTGGGGTGGGGGATAATAGCAATACAAAATCATCTGAATTCAATTTTAGGGCTTGAAATTTTCTAGGCCACCCAAATGACTTAAAACCAGGGTGCACTCCGTATGAATGTGATTTTGTGATTATTTCTAGGATCAAGTCCTTCCAGGTCCCAATCCTTGGTGTAGAATATTTTATAAGGACTCTTAACTTTGGCAAGCCCTGGATTTCAACTTTTGTTTCCCTAACCCTATATGATACTGTGAAAAGCACTGCTCAGCCTCTCATCTACTTCTCCCACATTAGTAAATATCCTCTGGGCTAAAAGAGGACCAAATGTAGGCTCACTTTTCAGATGTCTGTTTTCTCTCATATCTTTGCCTAATATTTCTAATCCAACTTGGTTGCTCTTTGATGTTCTTAGAGGAATATGTTTTACATTTTCTTCTAGAATTTTAAAAAATTTTCTTCAGCAGGAAGATTGCTTAATCTACCATTACCCAACAAGATTTTATTTCTTCATTTATAAAATAGGGTCCATAAATATTGATCTGTGAGAACCCAAATGATATATAAACAAAATATTTAGCAAAATATGTGGCACATAATGAACTCTTAATTAAAAATAGCTATTGTTATCATCATGTTATTAGCAAGGACTACATCTTACTAATTGTTACATCTATGCAGCAACTATTAAATCTCTTTTGCAGGAGGAAAAATTATCATATAATTAGCACCTCATTGAGAACTTTAAGTTATGCAAATTGAAAGAAAACATTTTCCTAGTTCAGGTTTACTTCTGTGGCTAAAATAATCAGGAGGGATGGGCAGAAATCATTAAAGAATGGTTTGAACCCTTTTCTACTTCTTAAAAAATTTTAACTAATTATCCATTGACTATAGAAGAGATATTTGTCTGGTTTATTTTTTATCTCATGTTTTATTTTTTGTGTATACTGGAAAATAAATCCTATTGGTCTTTCTAGTCTTCATCTACTTAACACTCTCCAAGATTATATGGTCTATAGGAGAGGCAACAGAGTGTATTAATTTCTCAAAATATGGAATAAATGAAAGGTCACAAAGCTTATGGGGGTACTTTAATTTCTTTCCCTTTCATGTTTCAGCTGAGAGCTCTCTGTTGGCAGGAGTGACTGCCAAATTTAGTGAGACTTGAAATGAGATAATATCATTTTGGAGATTCAAATACCTGTCCTCCCATATCCAGTGACTTTTGCTTTCCTATTCAAGAGAAATAAAGGGTTCCAAGCTCTTTCACTGCTCATCCTGCCCCCATTCTGTGTGAGGCCAAGGCAATCTGAATGCATTAGGCTTATGTTCCATTTAAGTTTCACTATTAAAACTATGTAATAATGACAGTAGTAAAATATAATTATAATCACCTACATGAATTATTAAATACTTTACATGTTTAAACTAGCTATGATCACAACAAATCCATGAAGTAATAGATGCAAAGAAAGTTTAATTAGTCATCCAAATTGACACATTTAGTAAGTTCTTACATAGCTTTTAAACTTTATATTCTCCACCTGTAAAATGGTAAATAGTAATTAGCTGTGATGGGATGATTGGATAAGGTAATTATGCAATATGCCTGGCATGCAGTAGTACTCAATATTGTTACTTGGCTACAAAGGCAGATACATTTATGAGCAGACATCTTTCAAAAGAAGACATACGTGCAGCCAACAAACATTAAAAAAAGCTAAACATCACTGATCATTAGAGAAACGCAAATCAAAACCACAATGACATACCATCTAACACCAGTCATTATGGCTACTATTCAAAAGTCAAAAAATAACAGATGCTGGTGATGTTGTGGAGAAAAAGGAGCACTTATACACTGTTGGTGGGAGTGTAAATTAGTTTAGCCATTGTGGAAGACAGAGTGGCAATTCCTCAAAGACCTAAAGACAGAAATACCCTTCAACCCAGCAATCCCACTACTGGGTATATACTCAAAGGAATATAAATAATTCTTTTATAAAGACACGTGCACACATATGTTCATTGCAGCACTATTCACAATAACAAAGACATGGAATCAATCTAAACCTAGTTTATCAATGATAGACTGGATAAAGAAAATGTGGTACATATATACCATGGAATACTATGCAGCTATGAAAAAGAATGAGATCATATCATTTTCAGGGACATGGATAGAGCGGGAGACCATTATCCTTAGCAAACTAACACAGGAACAGAAAACCAGATACCACATGTTCTCACTTATAAGTGGGAGCTAAATGATGAGAACACATGGACACATAGAGGGAAACAACACACAACGGGGCCTTTTGGGGAGTGGAGGGTGGAAGGAAGGAGAGAATCAGGAAAACTAACTAATGGGTACTAGGCTTAAAACCTGGGTAATAAAATAATCTGTACAACAAACCCCCATGACACAAGTTTACCTATGTAACAAACCTGCACTTGTACCCCTGAAATGAAAATAAAAGTAAAAAAAAAGAAAAAGAACGTAGATTCCAATAGACCATTTTCTTCTTTGGGTAGGCTATCTTGACTGTTATAACATCTCAGTGCCTAACACAGTGCCTAGTACAGTCCCAGATAAATATTTTTTAAAATGAAATCACCTAAATCTTAGAGTTATAAAAGGACCTTAAAAGTCATCTAATTCAACCTGACTCAGTGAAGGATTCCTCTCTGGGGGAACATCCAAAGAGGGAGGTCAATTAATTGATTCACCATTTTTGCAAGGTGACACAGTCTATTGTTGAGAATTCTTGTTCTTAGAAAAGTCTTCTTTTATGATAAAGCAAATGATCTGCAAATTCAGAGTGTTAGCGCTGATTCTACATTCTGGAGGTACATGGAATATGTCATGTTTTTTGTTTGTTTGTTTGTTTGTTTTCCCCTTAGTCTTTTTTCAGATATTGTACTACAGCTCAAGCTCATAGATCTACTTGATACCTTCCATTCCAGGCCAGATATGCCAGCAACTTGCATTACTACTCATGTAAACCAGATGTCAACAGAGGCCACTTTGTCCTTTGAGATTTAAATAAAATTGGCTAGAGCCTCCTATCCCACATCCTGCGGAAAATCCAAAGCTCAAACCAACATTTCTGTGAATTCCTGGGGATTTATGTTCTTAAGGTGACCCCTTGTTTTGAGTTCCTAATTCCACAGAGCTCATCTGTGGATTTTTATTTTTATTTTGCCTTGGATTTTCTCAACTTTCCACATGGCCATCTTGACATAGTGGTACTCAGTCCCTTGAATCTCTAAACTGTATTCACAGAGCCTTTGGGTGCATGGCAGAGTTTACCAATGGTGGTAATAGAGGCAATTTCTGCTGCCAAATAATTAATTTGAAAATAAAATATTTGACATTATAGTTCTTCAAATCCCTTATCCATTCTGTCACCAGGAATTAGTTATTTGCCTTTTTCCTTAGGTCATATCATCTAGCATATTGCCCTAGTTCCCCCTCTCCATTACTCTCCCCACTTCCTACTCCGTTCTCTAACAACGTTCAAATTCCTGCTCATTACTTACACGGAGCTCTCTCCTTCAAAGCTATACCCACAGGGTCTTATCTTCAATACCAAAGCTATTTATCAAAATATTTTCCTAAACAATAAAATTACCTTCCTAACAGGGCCCCTGCCACATATTTATGACATGATTTTAACCCTTCTGTCTCCTGGATGTCCTCATTAAACAAGCTTTATTTGTTAATATCTATCTCGGAATAGAGCTCCCAGAAGGAACATGGCAAGATCTGAGAAAACAGTTTTTGTAATGTAAAAAATGTACCTGATAGAGTTCCAGAATGGTGCTTAGATAGAGCCCCGCATGTAATATAAATACCAGACATGAATAACATGGTGTCTGTTATTTCTTATCCCTCAAGGTGTTTCAGGCAGCTAGAGGTTTAATTTACATATGTATGCACCGGTAGGATCCTTAGTCATTAGTCCAGCAAATATTCTGCACCAGGGATGGGATGCAGACACCTTGGACACATGACTCCCATTCTAAGTGATGAACGTGTTTTCTTAATCTGCATGTTGTTGGAGAAAGTTCTATTAGTGTTTCATTCTTACTTTTAAATCTATACTTGATTGCTTATAGATGTCAAGATATGACTTGGACTTTTTAAAGCGTCAGAAAGCAATCAGAGAGCTCCAGGGTGATAATAGCCACTTGGGAAAGCCCCAGTTTTGGTCCACCAGTCATCATTTCTGTAGACAGCTTTGAAAATACCTAGAATGCTAATTTGAGATTGTGTTCATAACTGATGGCTTGAAAGACAAGGAACCTGGGACATTTTCAGCTATAATCGTGTATATTTCCTGAGTACTTGTTTTGGGGCAGGTACTGTGCTAAACACATTGCATACACATGATCTCATGTCCTCCTCCCAAAAGCCTTAGGCTATAGGTAACTTTATTCTCTGCATTTTATAGATAAGGAAACTGAGGTATAGCGAGATGAAACAATGTGCTCAGGGTACCGCGGCTAAGAATCAGGAGAGCAAGAAACCAAGCCATGCTGGCTTGAGACCCAGTGTTCTTAACCACTGCACTGCTCTCCTGTCCCACCCAGAGGCAGGAGGAAAGAGACCAGCTAGAACATTCTTCCTTATAATTTTTTTTTTCTCACCGTGCCTCAATAGCCTCCTTTTGGGTCTCTAACATACCATTATTGGCAAATCAAAACCAAGTGGCTGGTGGCTTTTTTTAAAAGGGAGCCTGGGAGAGGAACTGCTACTTTGTGGGAGCCAGCTGCACAAGAAGTGATGGGAGAATTCACTGAATCTTAAAGCGGAGTGAGGCTACAGCTCAGAGAGGGCATGAAGAGGTGACCAGAAACAGGCAGGGGGTCACAGCTATCAGAGATGAACGAGCCCCCACCTTGGTCTCTGCGGAAATGTCAGTCTCATTCAGAAAGGATTATTTTGAATCTTGATTAAAGTGTCTCAAGAGATGAACCTCATTAAATAGAACCAATGGGTTGAAAGCGTGTAATTAAATGAAATCATTTTTGTTCTTAATGCCTTAAATACTTGTCTGTGTGGAGGCCTGAACATCGAATAACTTCCTCGGGCAAGACAGTGGGAGCCATGGAGCTACAGTAGTGATAATTCTCTGAATGACCAAAAGCCCTCATATTGGCCCAGGGACTGGGTCCTCCCTCCAAAACTCTCTGCTCCTGTGTCACATAAAGTACAAACACACATGTGGACACCCCCAGTCTGGATTATATGGATGAGAGATATTTTTGGCGATTTCATCCACTCATTGATTCATTAATTGGTTGATTCATTCATTCATTTATTCAATATTTGGTAAGTGTGTGTCAGGCAATAGGAGCCAAGGAGTATATAAGATACAGTCCTTGACCTTGGGGAATTTACACTCTGCGTAGAAAGCACAGCAAACTTCTTTGAGTGTTCTGCAGGGATGCGTCCTGAGTTCCTTTCCTGTGCTTCTATTTTCCCTTTCTATTCTCACCTAGATGAGCTTGGTTGTCCTCACGGATTCGCACCATTTCTATGAAGAAGACTGAAAAACATGTATCACCTGTCGCGTCCTCTCCCTGGAGCTTCACACCGCATGCTTAACTGTCTATATGTTTTCTCAACTTAATGACTCACATGAATCTCCAAGTTTACGTGTCTAAAACTCAACTTTTAACTGCCCTCCAAAACCATTCTCCAATCTTGATAAATAGACCCATATTCCACCCAGGAGTCCAAACCAGAAACCTGGGAAACATGCTAAGCTGCCTTTTTCTTCTCACCTGAAATGTTTCCACAAAGCTTCCCCATGCTACTTTCAGCACTCATTTATTAAGACAATGTCTATGCATCCTTCCTGCCACTGCCTTTCTCTGAACCTCAGGCATTTCCACCAGAACTACTACCCTAGCCCCCAGCTTCCATTCTCACCCACTACTTATCACACAGCAGCCACAGGGGTCTTCCCAAAGGGTAAATTAGACCTCTCCATACTTTGTATAAATTGCATGCTGCTCCTAGTAATTACAGTGATCTTTTCAAATCTACCTCAAATCTAGCCCCTGCCTACCCCAACTTCTTAGAAATCTCAGACCCCCCAGGCCTGGTGGGGTGTGGTGGGGAGATTATGTAAGACAATCTAAAGTCCTTGTAATAATAGCTACCATATGCTCAGCCCTGAACTTACAGAATTTATCATTTCAAACCACAATCCTCTGCAAGAGAGGAATCACATACCCATTCTACAGATGAAGAGATGTAGATGTGAAGTCACACAGCTAATGGGTGACTAGAAGAACCTGGGCTCCACCCCAGGCCCCTTTCATTTCCAGACAGATCCCATGCCTGGTTTGTCTCTGCCATGTTTCTTAGTACCCAAGAAACATAATGCCTAAATTATACAGTATACAATATAACTATCTGAACCAGAATTTAAACCCAGAACTCCACAGGCTGGGCTTTTTTCAATGCTGCTGTGATGACCCCTCCTCTTCTACTAGGAAGCCTTCCATAGTGACCAGAAAGCTACGGGAATAGTCCTCGCTGTGCAGAAGGATTTTTAAGTTTGTCTATCAGTGCCTGTCATCATAAGAGATCACCTGGAGAGCTTTTATAAAAGAATGGTGGTCCTACCCACAGGAAGTCTGATTTAATTGGACTGTCATGGATTCTGGGCTCCAGCTTCAGGTTGAGATGACCCTCTTGGGCTTTTTCTCATCTCCCTTTATGGTGAGCAGGCAGTTTCAGTGTTGGATGACTAGAGTCTGATGGGGAGACCACAGCACTCCAAGTGCTGTTCTTGGACAAGGGAGTTCTTTGAGAAGCAGCCACAGTAAAGAAGGTTTTCTGGGGGCTTTTTGGTTACACTGGATCATGTGAACTATAGTTTTAGATCTACTCCAAAAATTCATTTCATGCTGAGAAACCCCAAGCAAATGCAATTCACATCTCTCTTCCTCCCATCCTCCAGCAATTTGTTTTCTAGCAGGAGATGACTGGTTCCTGGAAGTCCATCTCTAGGGGCTCCAGTGGCAGCAACTTGGTGAGCCTAGTTGCTTCCTGTGGGGAGTCTTGGGGAGGATGAGGAGTTTAGGAAACGGGTTGGATGGGGCAGAAGATATTAATAAGCTCTCTCACTTTCCTATTCCACCGAGCTGCCCCTGTGTAGGCATCAGATGGTCCCTCAGCACATTAAGCTGGGAGTTAAAACACATCGTTTTCATTTTAAAGACTGGAAATAGCATTCATTTTGTTTGCAGTCTGTAGATCTTCTCTTGTGGTGCAGAGATTGCCTTGACAATGAGCACCATCCTCCTCCTTCTCACCATCACATCATCATTGATCACTGTCACCAGCATCCAAATCACTGAAGTCCCTATTTGCTCCCTTCGTAAGGGTAGAGCTGGGTGGTTAGGCATCTGAACACTGGGGCTTGTTCCTCTGACTCATGAGAACCTGCCCCTTAAGAATTGAATGACTTTAGGCAAGTTACTTTGCCTTAGTTTCTTCATCTATGAAATAGGCACTCTGATTTATCTCATAAAGTTGTTAGGGGATTACAGGAATTAATATGCATAAAGGAATTACAGTAATTCCTGGAACTTAGCAAATGCTATATGAATATTTGTTGTAAAATATCGTAAAATAAAGCCCACAACCAAATAGACTAACTGCCAGCTTGCCAAGCTCCTATGAGGAATCCAGGAGAATGTTTGGTCTTTGAGTTAGGTAGCATTTCCCATCTCATCCACATTCTGCTGTGAGGTAGAGAGTGGAGAAGGTTTCTTGTGCCATCCAGCTCATCTGACAGGCCTGGGATATCAGCTGTAGGCTGGGGTGCTCCATGGAGCATGTCCCAGTGGTCAAGAGAGGCATCTCACATCCCTCTTTAGGTGCCACTTTGTCTGTCTGCTCCCATATTTTCTTAATCCTTTCAATTCTTTTGTTTCCCCTATGTTTACTTCTTATCTTTCACCAAGATTCTGCCTAATCATTTGCTCTGAGCAGCACAGTTAGTCACATATACAGCTCTTTTGCTTCCAACATTGCTTACAGGTAGGAGGTTAGATCTTGAGAATGGAGCTAGGAAGGGAAGAAGATGCCTTTACCATGATTTAGCCACAGAATGAGTTTCTAAATGATCAGAACTTTCATCCATCAATATTAAATCTTTGCAGGTATATGTTTTATTTGGTATTGTAATAAAAGTTTTTCTCTTTCACTTATTATCCTGGCTTACTATATGCCAGCTTCCATAGGAAGTATATCTGTCCAACCACAAAATCATAACTAGTAGCTATTTGTTGAGCATGTACTATGTGCCACATATGAACTATCTTGATACTATACATCCTGAGACCCCTCAAAAGGAGGCAGGTATTACTATTCTAATTTAGAGTCAATGAGATCAAGAATCAGAAGAGCTGGATGCGATGGCTCATGCCTGCAATCCCAGCCCTTTGGGAGGCTGAGGCAGGCAGATTGCTTGAGCCCAGGAGTTTGAGACCAGGCTGAGCACATGGGAAAACCTATCTCTACAGAAAAATACAAAAAATTAGCCAGGCATGGTGGCATGCACCTGTAGTTCTACCTCCTCGGGAGGCTGAGGTGGGAGAATCACCTGAGCCCAGGAGGTCAAGGCTGTAGTGAGCCATGATTGAGCCCCTGTACTCAAGCCTGGGTGACAGAGCAAGACCCTGTCTCAAAAAAACAACAAAAAAAGTCAGAAAGGATTCCTTTTTCCATGTGATGTTGCTTTTCAAGACGTCAAAAAGTGAGTCACTTCAAGAACCACAGCCACCACAAATGAAAGACTACTTTAACCGCATTTTACATTTATTCTTTGAAACATCACAGTGAAGCATTTATTATCTTTCCCATTTTGTGAACAAGGAAACAGAACTGCAGAGAACTTAAAGGGCATGCCCCAGGTGACACAGCCAGTTTAAAACTGTGACCAAAAGCCAGGTTCCTTGATTTGAGTCCAACATCTTGTCTACCCTACCAGTTACTGTCATCATGTTGTGGCCTTTCTTAGGACAAAATTGGAGACTACCATGCAGTAGGTGATCATCAAACGTTTGTTGAATGAATACATGGAAAAGTGGAACCCCTTGAGTCCCTTCTTCATTCCTTTTTCTGTGTACTCCCTAGAAGGCTCATCTTGGTTGATACTCAGGAAATGTCTACCCTGTGACTTCCAGGAAGCTTCCAATTCCCCAGACCCATAAAAAGCTAGCCATATGTTATCCTACTTTTACTAGGTTATAAGAACACAAATTATAAAACCAGTGAATAATTATTGAGTTAATTATACAAACTATGCATTAGGTACTCCCTTATCTATCTATTAAATTATTTTAGCAAATATAAAAGTTTAGGATCATTATATTCATTTACAAACAAAAAGAAAGAGAGACCTCAAAAATTACATGATTTACAGAGCTAGAAAGTGTGGAATTTGGTATTCTAACTCAGATGACTCCTAAAGTTGAGGGTCAGCCTTGCTCCATTCTCTTGCCTCCACAAGAAGCTGTCAGTGACTGCCAAGAGTTTGTATTTTTACTCATCCCTTCTAGATGACATTTGCATTTTAATAAGGTTCTTCAACACTTTAGCTCAACCGTTATCAAAGTACAGTCTGGGGTCTCCAGGGCCCTAAAAACCTTTCAGGAAGTCTGCAAAGTCAAAACTATGTTCTTAGTAATACTTAGATGTTATTTGCCATCTTCACTATGTTAACATTTGCACTAATGGTGAAAAAGCAATGGTGGATCTAACTACCAGCTTAACAAATCAAG
The DNA here is from genome assembly GCF_000951035.1 of Colobus angolensis palliatus. Taxonomy (NCBI): domain Eukaryota; kingdom Metazoa; phylum Chordata; class Mammalia; order Primates; family Cercopithecidae; genus Colobus; species Colobus angolensis. The sequence continues at coordinate 13,337,954 of NW_012115932.1, read as the reverse complement.
GTAGTGGCACTCAACTGTCATTGCATTCATCAATATCATCCTCATAGAGGAAAAAGTCCATTTTTCTAGAATATTTATGATGAAGCAGTAAACATTATTAATTTTATTGCATCTCTACCCTTGCATATGCTTTTTATTCTGCAACAAAATGGGATGCAAACATAAAGCACTTGTGCTGCATAACAAATTTTCAAGGGAAAGCACTTGTGTGATTGAGTTGTGAGTTGAGCTAGCCGCTATTGTCATGGAACACCATTTTTTTTTTTTTCATGAAAAAATGAATGACAGGCCAACTGGTTATTCAGACTTGGGTATTTGGCAGACATTTTCTCAAAAATAAACAAAGTGAGCCTGTCATTTCAAGGAAAGCTACTGACAGCATTTGATGTCAATGATAAAATGTGAGTGTTCAAGCAAAAATTAGAATTTTGAAAAATTTGTATCTGCCACTGTGAGCTTGGCAGTCTCCCAATACTTACAGATTTTTTTTTCTGATAAGATCAGTAGTGATATTAATAGATGTGATTTTTTTATATTATACAGTGAACTGTGTCAACATTTAGAAAAATCTACATAACTCAGAAAATCAATAATTTTCACATGGTCAGTGTTTGATGTTAGAAAATCATGTATGGGTAATAGGTGCAGCAAACCACCATGGCACATGGTTACCTATGTAACAAACCCACACATCCTGCACAGTCCTCCAGAACTTAAACAAATGTCAAAAATAAATACCCTGCACTGAACTCCAGCACATTCATAGTGCAAAGACAAACCTGAAGAAAAAAACAGGGAAAGGATAGGAATAACAGTTGAATGGGAAATCCAGAGAGCCAACAAATATGCTTAACATCATCAATACCATTCTGCCTCACAAACTTAAATACCATTCTGTCTCACAAACTCAAATTAAGAACAAACTCATAGCTGACGGAAAGATGCTTACTAGTAAACAGGAAAATACAAATTAAAGTCACACTAAGATGCCATTTCTTACCCATCAGACTGGTGCATGTTAAAAAGACTGCTGACTACAAGGGCTGGTGAGGATGTGGGAAGAGGGGTGCCCCGATCCATCATTTGTGTAGATGTGAATTTGTATAGCTGTTTGTGAGAATTTAAAAAACAAAAACAAAAACATGTCTTTGGTCCAGCAGTCCTACCTCTGGGATTTTATACTTGCATAAATCCAAGTACCTATTCATAGAGATTTTAGTACAAAATATTTATGGAAGTGTAAACCAACAATAAAATTCTAAGCCCCTCTCCCCAAAAAGGATTCATTCACAGTTCAAGACAGATCAATAGATTTTATTTTAAACTAATAGTTCTCCTTTTATTTGTTTATTTTATTATACTTTAAGTTCTAGGGTACATGTGCACAACATGCAGGTTTGTTACATATGTATACATGTGCTGTATTGGTTTGCTGCACCCATTAACTCGTCATTTACATTAGATATTTCTCCTAAGGCTATCCCTCCCCCATGCCACCACCCCACGACAGGCCCCGGTGTGTGATGTTCCCCGCCCTGTGTCCAAGTGTTCTCATTGTTCAGTTGCCACCTATGAGTGAGAACATGTGGTGTTTGGTTTTCTGTCCTTGCGATAGTTTGCTCAGAATGATGGTTTCCAGCTTCATCCATGTCGCCACAAAGGACATGAACTCATCCTTTTTTATGGCTGTGTAGTATTCCATGGTGTATATGTGCCAAATTTTCTTTATCCAGTCTATCACTGATGGACATTTGGTTTGGTTCCAAGTCTTTGCTGTTGTGAATAGTGCCGCAATAAACATATGTGTGCATTGTGTCTTTATAGTAGCATGATTTATAATTGGGTTTGATGCCCAGTAACGGGATTGCTGGGTCAAATGGTATTTCCAGTTCCAGATCTTTGAGGAATCACCACACTGTCTTCCACAATGGTTGAACTAGTTTACACTCCCACCAGCAGTGTAAAAGTGTTCCTGTTTCTCCACATCCTCTCCAGCACCTGTTGTTTCCTGACTTTTTAATGATCATCATTCTAACTGGTGTGAGATGGTATCTCATTGTGGTTTTGATTTGCATTTCTCTGGTGACCAGTGATGATGAGCATTTTTTCATGTGTCTGTTGGCTGCATAAATGTCTTCTTTTGAATGGTGTCTGTTCATATCCTTTGCCCACTTTTTGATGGGGTTGTTTGATTTTTTCTTGTAAATTTGTTTTTCTTTGTAGATTCTGAATATTAGCCCTTTGTCAGATAGATAGATTGCAAAAATTTTCTCCCATTGTGTAGGTTGCATATTCACTCTGATGATAGTTTCTTTTGCTGTGCAGAAGCTCTTTAGTTTAATTAGATCCCATTTGTCAATTTTGGCTTTTGTTGCCATTGCTTTTGGTGTTTTAGTCATGAAGTCCTTGCCCATGCCTTTGTCCTGAATGGTATTGCCTAGGTTTTCATTAGATTTTAATGAAACAAAACAGAGTTTTAGAAGTTCACCAATATGGATGCAGATCCCACAGTTCAACTAACCTGTTTGGTGTAGTTCAAGAAAAAAAAAAGAATCTCCACAGTTACTAAAGAGGCTGTTGAAATACTTCTCCCTTTTCCAATTACATAGTATGTGAGGCCAGACTTTCTTCATAACCTCCAACCCAAACAACATATCACAACAGATTGAAAGCAGGAGCAGATATTCAAATCCAGCTGCCTCCCATTAAGCTAGACATTCAAGAGATCTTAAAAAATGTAAAACAATGCCAGTCTTCTTGCCAAATATTTTTGTTTTGGAAAATATATAGTTATTATTTTTCTGAAAAAAATAATTTATGTTTACATATAATGGTGGATTATTTTTAAATGAACTAATACATTTTTATTTTTAAAATTTCTCAGTTTTAATTTCAAATATGGTTAATATGGAGAGATAAAACTCATGACACAAAAGTCCTTTTTGGGGTCCTCAATTATTTTTAATTGTAAAAAGGGGACTGAGATGAAAATGTTTGAGAACCACTGCTTTGACCAAGGAGGTGATTATTTGAGTGTTTGTTTGTTTATTTAAGAAAAACAGTGGGGTGGGTGTTGAGCAAGAGGGGCTTTTTTATACTCCCTCCAGAAACCAACTGGACAATCTATGCCTGATCCTCTGAGAGCACTGGCTCCCAGGGATCCCCCCACTTCCACCCCAACGATCAAGCCTTGAGTTCCATGCTCTGTACATCGCCATTTCCACGACACCAGCTAATTCTGTGCTCAGGCATCACCTTGGGGTGGTAGGCATTCGATTCAGATTTTTTCATGGATCATGACCTTTAGACTACAGGAGAGGCCAAAGAGGGAGGCTATCTATATAGTGCTGCTGGCAGGATATCTCTAACCCCCCATGTGAACCTCAGTCTGAGAACACTTCTTGGCTGGGTCTGCAAGTCTGTATCTAATTAATCACCTCATCAGTCACTCCAGTGGATGGCCCTTAGGGCAGGAAGGGAGAGGCCTGGGAGGCAGAGCAGAATAAACATCTTTATCCAAATCAAGACTGAGGCCAGCTGTCCAGGCTGTTCTTGTGGCCACAGCTCCTGGGGCTGCTACCCGCTGCTGCCTCTGCTCTGTTCCACTGTCCCTTGAAGGTGCCTCCTTTCCTGTCCTTCCCACAAAAGCAGCCAGCCCAGTGCAGGAATTTGTGGGTTGAACTCTAATTGCTAGCTGCGCTGGGAAGCCTGCTTCCCTCTAATTCAGCTTTGACACAAATAGCTAGAAAGCTCACTTGCAAAGCCACAACTCCCACAGCAATGCACCAAGTTGGTCCCCTTCTAGAGAGTGGAGTTCTATTGCACTCAGGTCAATAATTGCTTACTGATTAGCATTGAGTTGGTGTTCTGTACACCCTGTGAAAAATGCATTCCAAAGACCAAATGGACAGAATCATAAAGGCTAGGAATTTCCAAGTATCTCAGTTTACAGCTCTACCCACACACAGGGACCACCAGCCTCTACTTGAACCACTTGAGACATTTTTTAAAAGATTTCACTGGTAGAAAATTCTTTGTTTCTCTGAGAGAGGCAGCATAGCTCAGTGGTTAAATCAGATAGTCCTGGGTTTTAATCTGACTTCAGTCACTTACTATGAACTTGAGCGGGTTGCTTTATCTACCTCTGTCTCAGTTTTCTCATCTGTACAAAAGGGATAAATAACAAAAGCCATCACAAGCCATTGTTATATTCAAATATATTATGCATGTGAAATGTATTGCCCATGTCCTAGCACCAATTAGCCTGTTTATTAAGCCAGTTCCATCATGTAGTCCTTTGGCCTTGGGCAAATTTGGTGGCTTCAAGCTCTTTTGTAAATGAAATAATGCCTACATCACAGGGTTGTGAGGCACCAACTGACCAGCCCAGAGCACTTTGAGACCATCGACTTCATTATATGTGATGCAAAGCTTCTTAGAATGCAGCCAAAAGTTAAATGGTAGACATGCCATATTGGTGATTCATACTGAGCTTGCAATCAACTTAAATCCCAAAGTCATTTTCACATTTACTGCTGATAAGCCATGTCTCTCCAATTTTATTCTCATGAAATTTAAAGTTTTTAATTATAAATATGAGACATTTTCTCTTTTTTCTTTTTTATTCTTTTCAGCTGTATCAAGGATTCAAAGTGTACAATGTGATGTTTTGATATGTGTATGCTTTGTGAAATGATTACCACAATCAAGCAAATTAACATATCCATCACTGCACAGTTACCTTGCACATGTGTGCATGTGTAGGTGCACCTGCACGTGTGTGTGTCCAGTGAGAATACTTAAACTCTCTCTTAGCAAATGTCAAGTACACAGTACATTAGTATTATTTTTCATTTTTATTTTTTCAGATAAAATACGCTTTACTTCTTTTAAATTTTTTATTTCCATAGATTATTGGGGAATAGGTGGTGGTTGGTTACATGAGTTCTCTAGTGGTAATTTGTGAGATTTTGGTGCGCCCATCACCCAAGCAGTATACAGTGCACACAATTTGTAGTCTTTTATCCCTCACCACCCTTCCTGCCCTTTCCCCTTGAGTCCCCAAAGTCCATTGTGTCATTCTTATGCCTTTGCATCCTCATAGCTTAGCTTCTACTTATGAGCGAGAACATTCAGTGTTTGGTTTTCCATTCCTGGGTTACTGCACTTAGAATAATAGTCTCCAATCTCATCCAGGTCTCTGTGAATGACATTAGTTCATTCCTTTTTACGACTGAGTAGTATTTCATTGTATATATGTATACCACAGTTTCTTTATCCACTTGTCGATTGATGGGCATTTGTGTTGGTTCCACATTTTTGCAATTGTGAATTGTGCTGCTAAAAACATGCGTGTGCAAGTATCTTTTTTGTATAATGACTTCTGTCCCTCTGGGTAGATACCTAGTAGTGGGATTTCTGGATCAAATGGCAGTTCTACTTGTAGTTCTTTAAGGAATCTCTACACTGTTTTCCATAGGGGTTGCACTAGTTTACATTCCCACCAGCAGTGTAGAAGTGTTCACTGTTCACCACATCCATGCCAACATCTATTATTTTTTCTTTTTTTTAAATGGCCATACTTGCAGGAGTAAGGTGGTATCACATTGTGGTTTTGATTTGCATTTCCCTGATCATTAGTGATGGTGAGCATTTTTTCATATTTGTTGGCCATTTGTATACTTTTCTTTTGATAATTGTCTATTCATGTCCTTAACCCACTTTTGGATGGGATTGTTTTTTCCTTACTAATTTGTTTGAGTTCCTTATAGACTCTGAATATTAGTCATTTGCAGATGTATACATTGTGAAGATTTTCTCGCACTCTGTGGGTTGTCTGTTTATTCTGCTGACTGTTGCTTTTGCCGTGCAAAAGCTCTTTAGTTTAATTAAGTCCCAGCAATTTATCTTTGCTTTTTATTGCATTTGCTTTTGGGTTCTTTGTCATGAAATCCTTGCCTAAGCCAATATCTAGAAGGGTTTTTCTAGAATTTTCTAGAATTTTTCTAGAAGTGGGGTGAGGGATAAAAGACTACAAATTGTGTGCACTGTATACTGCTTGGGTGATGGGTGCACCCAAATCTCACAAATTACCACTAAAGAACTCATGTAACCAACCACCACCTATTCCCCAATAACCTATGGAAATAAAAAATTTAAAAGAAATAAAGTGTATTTTATCTGAAAATTTTCTAAATTTTCTGGAATTTTTACTTTCAGGTCTTAGATTGAAGTCCTTCATCCATCTTGAGTTGATCTTTGTATACGGTGAGAGATGAGGATCCAGTTTCAGTCTCCTACATGTGGCTTGTCAATAATCCCAGCACAATGTGTTGAATAGAGTGTCCTTTCCCCACTTCACGTTTTTGTTTGCTTTGTAGAAGATCAGTTGACCGTAAGTATTTAGGTTTATTTCTGGGCTCTCTATTCAGTTCCATTGGCCTATGTGCCTATTTGTATACCAGTACTATACTATTTTGGTAACTATAGCCTTATAGTATAATCTGAAATCAGGTAATGTGACGCCTACAGATTTGTTCTTTTTGCTTAGTCTTGCTTTGACTGTATGAGCTCTTTTTTGGTTCCATATGAATTTTAGGATTGTTTTTTCTATTTCTGTGAAGAATTATTGTGGGGTTTTTTTTGTTCGTTTGTGTTTTGTTTCTTCGTTTGTTTATTTTTTGACGGAGTCTCATTCTGTCGCCAGGCTGGAGTGCAGTGGCGTGATCTCAGCTCACTGCAACCTCCACCTCCCAGGTTAAAGTGATTTCTCCTTCTTCAGCCTCCTGAGTAGCTACAGGCACGTTCACCATGCCCAGCTAAGTTTTGTATTTTTAGTAGACAAGGTTTCACCATGTTGGCCAGAATTGTCTTGATCTCCTGACCTCGTGATCTGCCCACCTTGGCCTCCCAAAGTGCTGGGATTACAGGCGTGAGCCACCACGCCCAGCCAATGGTGGTAATTTTATGGAATTGCTTTGAATTGGTAGATTGCTTTTGGCAGTATGGTTATTTTCACAATATTGACTCTACCCATCCATGGGCATAGGATGTGTTTCCATTTGTTTGTGTCGTCTATGATTTCTTTCAGCAGTGTTTTGTAGTTTTCCTTATAGAGGTCTTTCACCTCCTTGATTAGGTATATTCCTAAGTATGTTATTTTTTACAGCTATTGTAAAAGGGGTTGAGTTCTTGATATGATTCTCAGCTTGGTCATTGTTGGTGTATAGCAGAGCTGCTGATTCGTGTATATCAATTTTGTATCCAGAAACTTTGCTGAAATTTTTTTAATCAGTTGTAGGAACTTTCTGGAGGGTTTTCTAGGTAAACAATCATATCATCAGCAAACAATGACAGTTTGGTTTCCTGTTTACCAATCTGGATACCCTTTATTTCTTTCTCTTGTCTGACTGCTCTGGCTAGGACTTCCAGTACTATGTTGACTAGAAGTGGTGAGAGTGGGCATCCTTATCTTGTTCCCGTTCTCAGAGGGAATGCTTTCAACTTTCCCCCATTCAGTATTACATTGGCTGTGGTTTGGTCAAAGGTAGCTTTTATTACATTCAGGTACTTCCCTTGTATGCTGGTTTTGCTGAGAGGTTTTTTTTTTTTTAATATACTTTATGTTCTGGGATACATGTACAGAAGATACAGGTTTGTTACATAGGTATACACGTGCCATGGTGGTTTGCTGCACCCCTCAACTCGCCATCTACATTAGGTATTTCTCCTAATGCTATCCCTCACCTAACTTCCCACCCCTCAATAGGCCCCAGTGTGTGATATTCCCTTCCCTTTGTCTGTGTGTTCTCATTGTTCAACTCCCACTTATGAGTTAGAACATGTGGTGCTGGTTTTTTTTGTTGTTGTTGTTCCTGTGTTAGTTTGCTGAGAATGATGGTTTCCAGCTTCATTCATGTTCCAGAAAAGGACATGAACTTATCCTTTTTTTATGGCTTCATAGTATCCCATGGTGTATATGTGCCACATTTTCTTTATCCAGACTACCACTGATGGGCATTCGGGTTGGTTCCAAGTCTTTGCTATTGTGAGCACTTTGCTATAGTGCTGCAATAAAGATACGTGTGCATGTGTCTTTATAATAGAATGATTTATAATCCTTTGGGCATATACCCAGTAATGGGATTGTTGGGTCAAATGGTATTTCTGGTTCTAGATGCTTGAGGAATCACCACACTGGTTGAACTAATTTACACTCCCACCAACAGTGTAAAAGTGTTCCTGTTTCTCCACATCCTCTCCAGCATCTGTTGTTCCTGACTTTTTAAATGATCACCATTCTAACTGGTGTGAGATGGTATCTCATTGGGGTTTTGAGATTTTTTTTTTTTCATATGTTTGCTGGCCACATAAATGTCTTTTTTTGAGAAGTGTCTGTTCATATCCTTTACCCACTTTTTGATGGGGTTGTTTGTTTTCTTCTTGTAAATTTGTTTAAGTTCCATGTAGATTCTGGATATTAGCCCTTTGTCAGATGAATAGATTGCAAAAGTTTTCTCCCATTCTGTAGGTTGCCTGTTCACTCTGATGATAGTTTCTTTTGCTGTGCAGAAGCTCTTTAGTTTGATTAGATCCCAGTTGTCAATTTTGGCTTTTGTTACCATTGCTTTTGGTGTTTTAGTCATGAAGTCTTTGCCCATGCCTTCATCCTGAATGGTATTGCCTAGGTTTTCTTGTAGGGTTTTTATGGTTTTGGGCCTTACATTTAGTCTTTAATTCATCTTCAGTTAGTTTTTGTATAAGATGTAAGGAAGGGGCCAGTTTCAGTTTTCTGCATGTGGCTGGCCAGTTTTCCCAACACCATTTATTAAATAGAGAATCATTTCCCCATTGCTTGTTTTTGGCAGGTTTGCCAAAGGTCAGATGGTTGTAGATGTGTGATGTTATTTCTGAGGTCTCTGTTCTGTTCCATTGGTCTATATATCTGTTTTGGTACCAATACCATTCTGTTTTGGTTACTGTAGCCTTGCAGTATAGTTTGAAGTCAGGTAGCGTGGTTGATGCCTTTAGCTTTGTTCTTTTTGCTTAGGATTGTCTTGGCTATATGGACTCTTTTTTTGTTCCATATGAAATTTAAAGTAGGCTTTTCTAATTCTGTGAAGAAGGTCAATGGTAGTTTGATGGGGATAGCATTGAATCTATAAATTATTTTGGGCAGTCTGGCCATTTTCACGATATTGATTCTTCCTATCCATGAGCATGGAATGTTTTTCCATTTGTTTGTGTTCTCTTATTTCCTTGAGCAGTGGTTTGTAGTTCTCCTTGAAGAGGTCCTTCACATCCCTTGTAAGGTATATTCCTAGGTATTTTATTCTCTTTGTAGCAATTGTGAATGGGAGTTCACTCATTTGGCTCTCTATTATTGGTGTATAGGAATGCTTGTGAGTTTTGCACATTGATTTTGTATCCTGAGACTTTGCTGAAGTTGCTTGTTAGCTTAAGGAGACTTGGGGCTGAGACAATGGGGTTTTCTAAACATACAATCATATCATCTGCAAACAGAGATAATTTGACTTTCTATCTTCCTATTTGAATACCTTTTATTTCTTTCTCTTGCCTGATTGCCTTGGCCAGAACTTCCAGTACTATGTTGAATAGGAGTGGTGAGAGAGGGCATCCTTGTTTTGTGCCGGTTTTCAAAGGGATCGCTTCCAGCTTTTGCCCATTCAGTGTGATACTGGCTGTGGGTTTGTCATAAATAGCTCTTATTATTTTGAGATATGCTCCATCAATACCTAGATTATTGAGAGTTTTTAGTATAAAGTGATGTTGAATTTTATCAAAGAACTTTTCTGCATCTATTGAGATAATCATGTGGTTTTTGTCATTGGTTCTGTTTATTTGATGGATTACTTTTATTGATTTGCATATGTTGAACTAGCCTTGCATCCCAGGGATGAAGCCAACTTGAAAGTTTTAATCATAAAGGGATGCTGGATTTTGTTGAAAGCTTTTTCTGCATCTATTGAGATGATCATGTGATTTTTGTTTTTAATTCTGTTTATGTGGTGTATTACATTTATTGACTTGCATATAAACCATCCCTGCATCCCTGGTGTGAAACCCACTTGATCATGGTGGATTATATTTTTGGTATGTTGTAGGATTCAGTTAGCTAGTATTTTGTTAAGGATTTTTGCATCTATGTTAATCAGGGATATTGGTCTGTAGTTTTCTTTTCTTATTTTTTTGAGATGGAGTTTCACTCTTTCACCCAGGCTGGAGTGAAGTGGTGTGATCTTGGCTCACTGCAACCTCCACCCTGCAGGTTCAAGCGATTCTCTTGCCTCAGCCTCCCGAGTAGCTGGGATTACAGGCATGTGCCACCATGCCCATCTGATTTTTGTATTTTTGTAGAGATGGGGTTTCACCATGTTAGCCAGGCTGGTCTCGAGCTCCTGACCTCAGGTGATCCACCTGTTTCAGTCTCCCAAAGTGCTAAGACTACAGGTGTGAGCCACCGTGCCCGCCCATAGTTTTCTTTTTTGGTTACGTTCTTTCCTGGTTTTGGTATTAGGATGGCACTGGCTTCATGGAATGATTTGGGGAGGATTGCCTCTTCTTCTATCTTGTGGAATAATGTCAATAGGATTGATACCAATTCTTTGAATGTCTGGTGGAATTCTGCTGTGAATACGTCTGGTCCTTGACTTTTTTTTGTTGGTAATTTTTAAATTACCATTTTAATCTCACTGCTTTTTAATGATCTGTTCAAGGTATCTAATTCTTCCTGATTTAAGCTAGGAGGGTTGTATCTTTCCAGGAATTCATCCATCTCCTCTAGGTTTTCTAGTTTACGCACATGAAGGTGTTCATAGCAGCCTGGAATGATCTTTTATATTTCTGTGGTGTCAGTTGTAGTATCTCCCATCTCCTTTCTAATTGAACTTACTTAGATCTTCTCTCTTCTTTTCTTGGTAAATCTTGCTAATGGTCTATCAATTTTATTTATCTTTTCAAAGAACCAGGTTTTTTGTTTGTTGTTTCATTATCCTTTGTATTTTGTTTGTTTGTTTGTTTCAATTTCATTTAGTTTTGCTCTGATGTTAGTTATTCCCTTTCTTCTGCTGTGTTTGAGTTTGGTTTGTTCTTGTTTTTCTAGTTCCTTGAGGTGTGACCTTAGATTGTCATTTAGTGCTCTTTTAGACTTTTTGATGCAGGCATTTAAGGCTATGAACTTTCCTCTTAACACCACCTTTGTTGTGTCCCAGAGGTTTTGATAGATTGTGTCACTACTGTATTTCAGTTAGAAGAATTTTTAAATTTCCATCTTGGTTTCATTTTTGACCCAATGATCATTCAGGAGCAGGTTATTTAATTTCCATGGTTTTGAATGTTCCTTTTGAAGTTGATTTCCATGGTTATCCCACTGTGGTCTGAGGGAGTACTTGATATAATTCCAATTTTCATAAATTTATTGAGGTTCATTTCGTGGCCTATCATATGGTCTATCTTGGAGAAAGTTTCATGCGCTGATGAATAGAATATATATTATGCAGTTGTTAGATAGAATGTTCTGTAAATATCTGTTAAGTCTATTTGTTCCAGGGTATAGTTGAAATCCATTGTTTCTTTGCTGATTTTCCATCTTGATGACCTGTCTAGTGCTGTCAGTGGAGTATTGAAGTCCCCCACTGTTACTGTGTTGCTGTCTATCTCATTTCTTAGTTCTATTAGTAATTGTTTTATAAATTTGGGAGCCCCAGTGTTAGGTGCATATATATTTAGGATTGTGATATTTTCCTGTTGGACAGGGCTTTTTTGTCATTATATAATGTCCCTCTTTGTCTTTTAACTGCTGTTGCTTTAAAATTTGTTTTGTCTGATATAAGAATAGCTACTCCTCCTCACTTTTGGTGTCCATTTGCATGGAATGTCTTTTTCCACCCCTTTACCTAAAGATTATGTGATTCCTTATGTGTTAGGTGGGTCTCTTGAAGGCAGCAGATGATTGGTGAATTCTTATCCATTCTGCAATTCTGTATCTTTTAAGTGGAGCATTTCAACCATTTACATTCAACATTAGTATTGAGGTGTGAGGTACCACTCAATTTATTGTGCTATTTGTTGCCCGTATATGTTCTGGGTTTTTTTAATTGTATTTTTGTTTTATAGGTCCTGTGAGATTTATGCTTTAAAGAAGTTCTGTTTTGATGTGTTTCCTGGATTTGTTTCAAGATTTAGAGGTCCTTTTAGCAGTTCTTATAGTGCTGGCTTTGTAGTGGTGAAATCTCTCAGCATTTGTTCATCTGAAAGAGACTGTATCTTTTCTTCACTTATGAAGCTTAGTTTCTCTGGATGCAAAATTCTTGGCTGATAATTATTTTGTTTAAGGAGGCTGAATATAGGGTCCCAATCCCTTCTAGCTTGTAGGGTTTCTGCTGAGAAATCTGCTGTTAATCTGATAGGTTTTCCTTATAGGCTACCTGGTGCTTTTGTCTCACAGCTTCTAAGATTCTTTCCTTTGTCTTAACTTTAGATACCCTGCTGACAATGTGCCTAGGCAATTATCTTTTTGTCATGAATTTCCCAGGTGTTTTGTTTTTTTGTTTTTGTTTGTTTTGTTTTGTTTTGTTTTTGCGACACAGTCTCACTCTGTCGCCCAGGCTGGAGTGCAGTGGTGTGATCTCAGCTCATGCAAGCTCCATCTCCTGGGTTCACACCATTCTCCTGCCTCAACCTTCTGAGTAGCTGGGACTACAAGCATGTGCCAACACACCTGGCTAATTTTTTGTACTTTTAGTAGAGACGAGGTTTCACCATGTTAGCCAGGATGGTCTCGATCTCCTGACCTTGTGATCCACCCGCCTCAGCCTCCCAAAGTGTTGGGATTACAGGCGTGAGCCACCGCGCCTGGCCCCAGGTGTTCTTTGAGTTTCTTGTATTTGGATGTCTAGGTCTCTAGCAAGGCTGGGGGGGGGTTTTCCTCGATTATTTCCCCAAATATGTTTTCCAAACTTTTAAATTTCTGTTCTTCCTCAGGAACATTGATTATTTTTAGACTTGGTCGTTTAACATAATTCCCGACTTCCTAGAGGCTTTGTTCATATTTTCTTGTTGCTTTTTCTTTGTCTTTGTTGAATTAGGTTAATTTGAAAACCTTGTCTTCGAACTCTGAAGTTCTTCTGCTTATTTGATACCATTGCAGAGACTTTCCAGAGCATTTTGCATTTCTATAAGTGCATCCATTTTTTTCTGAAGTTTTGATTGTTTTTTATCTATGCTATTTCATTGAACATTTCTCCCCTCATTTTTTTGTATCATTTTTTGACTTCTTTACACTGGGCTTTGCCTTTCTCTGGTGCCTGCCTGATTAGCTTAATAACTAACTTTCTTAATTCTTTTTCGGGTAAATCAGTGATTTCTTCTTGGTTTGGATCTGTTGCTCATAAGCTAGTGTGATTTTCTGGGGGTGTTAAAGAACCTTGTTTTGTCATATCACCAGAGCTGGTTTTCTGGTTTCTTCTCATTTGGGTAGGGTCTGTCAGACCTAGGGTTCTAGGTCTAGGGTTCAAGGCTGTTGTTCAGATTCTCTTGTCCCATGGAGTGTTCCCTTGATGTAGTACTCCTCTTTTCCTAGGGATGTGGCTTCCTGAGAGCTGAGCTGTAGTTCAGCTGATTATTATCTCTCTTCTTAATCCAGCCACCCAGCAATTCTACCAGGCTCCGGGCTGGTACTGGAGGTTGTCTGCACAAAATCCTGTGATGTCAGCCATCTGGATCTCTCAGCCGTGGATACCAGCACCTGTTCCAGTGGAAATGGCAGGGAGGTGAAATGGACTCTCTGAAGAGCCTTAGCTTTGGTTGTTTAATGCACTATTTTTGTACTGGTTGGCCTCCTGCTGGGAGGTGGCACTTTCAAGAGAGCCTCAGCTGTGGTAGAATGGGGAGGAACAGACATTTGGCAGGACCCTGGAACTCCCAAGAGTATATGCCCTTTATCTTCAGCTACTAGGGTGGGTAGGGAAGGACCATTAGGTGGGGGGCAGGGCTAGGTGCGTCTGAGTTCAGACTCTCCTTGGGCACAGCTTGGTGTGCCTACTGTGGGGAATGGAAGTGTGGTTCCCAGGTCAATGGAGTTATGTTCCCTGGACAATTACGGTTGCCTTTACTTTTTCATACAGGTTACCAGGGAAGTGGGGGAAAGCCAGCCAGCAGTCGCCCAGTATCCATGCAACCCAGAGGGCCGGTCTCACTCCCACTGTGCCCCTCCTCCAATAGCACTGAGTCTGTTTCCAGGCGGTAGGTGAGCAGGGCGGAGAACTTGTCCCAGTCTCTACCCGCCTCCCAGTTGCAAAAGCAAGTGGGACTTTCCTGCTTCCCCTACCTGTGGAGTCGGCACACGGGATTCACGCCCTCCCCTGAGTTCTAGCCAGGAGACCTCTCAATTGGTTCAAATTGTTACAGAGTGCAGCTGGAGGTTTCCTTCTCCCTGTGGCCTTTTCCCAGTACCTTGGGCAGCGCACCCCAACAACCCTGTGACGCAAGGCAGAAATGGCTTGCTAGCCAGCAAGCCCACAGGGCTTTTTCTGCTGCTTCCTCTACCCCAGTATTTTGTTTGGCTCTCTAAATTGACTCAGCTCCGGGTAAGGTCAGAATCTTCTCCCGTGATCTAGACCTTCAGGTTCCCCAGTGAGGGTGTGTGTTCAGGGCCGGATAATCTCCCTCTCCCACTTCCACAGTTTGGGTACTCACAGTATTTGGGGTACTCACAGTATTTGGGGTGTCTTAGGGTCTGTGGGCTCTCTCGGTTTTCCTGAGTTATTCCTGCAGTTGTTCTGGAGCAAAAGTTCATGATGTGAGCCTCCATACACTGCTTGCTTTGTCCGAGTGGGAACTGCAACCTAGTCTTGCCTCCCGTCTGCCATGATCCCCGCCACAGTACGTTATTATTGGCTATAGTCACCATTCTGTACATTAGGTTAGGATGTTTTTTCTTTATCTCTGATAAAATTCTTCTCCTTATTGTGATCCATTTTTCTCTTCCATTTGCTTTAAAAGTAAATCTGGATTTTGATATCCGATCTACTTGTTACTATCTCCGTTCACAGATTGAGGACACCCTCAATTCATTTAATTAAATTTTAAAAACATTTAAAAAATTCAGTAGCCTTAGGGGTACGATGGTGGTTTTTGGTTATATGGATGAACTGTAGAGTGGTTAAGTCTGGGATTTTAGTGTATCCATCACCCAAGTAATGTATATTGCACCTAATAGGTAGTTTTTCATCCCTTATCCCCACTTCTTAGTCTCCAATGTCCATTATACCACTCTGTATGCTTTTGTGTACACATAGCTTAGTTCCCACTTACAAGTGAGAACATGTGGTATTTGGTTTTCCATTCTTGAGTTACTTCACTTAGGACAATGGCCTCTGAGTCCATGCAAATTGCTGCAAAAGACATTATTTAATTTTTTTTATGGCTGAGTAGTATTACATAATGTATATATACACATACACACGTGTATATGTATATATATATCGTAGAATACTATTTTACACATGTAAAAGGCAGTATATATACATGTATATGTGTGTATATATACACACACATATATACTGCATTTATATATATACTACATATATACTATATATACACACATATATATGTATATACACATATACACATACTGCATTTTCTTTATCCACTCATTATTGATGGGCACTTAGGTTGATTCCATATCTGCAATTGTGAATTGTGCTGCAATAAACATTCATGTGCAGGTGTCTGTTCTTTCTTTTTCATAAGACTCCTTTTCCTTTGGGTGGAAGTGGAATGCTGGATCAAATGGTAGGTCTACTTTTAGTTATTTGAGAAAATTCCATAGTTTTCCATACAGGTTGTAGTAATTTACATTACCACTAGCAGCGTGTAAGAATTTCCTTTCACTACATCTGTATCAACATCTATTCTTTTTTGACTTTTTAATAATGGCCATTCTGCCTAGGCAAAGGTTTCATGATGAAAACATCAAAAGCAATTGTAACAAAAGCAAAAACTGACAAATAGGATCTAATGAAACTAAAAAGCTTCTGCACAGCAAAAGAAGCTATCCTCAGAGTGAACAGACAACCTACAGAATGGGAGAAAATTTTTGCAATCTATCCATCTGACAAAGGTCTAATATCCAGAATCTACAAGGAACTTAAACAAATTTACAAGAAAAAAAAACAGATTAAAAGTGGGCAAAAGACATGAACAGACACTTCTCAAAAGAAGACATTTATGCGGCCAAGAAACATATGAAAAAAGCTCAACATTACTGATCATTAGAGGACTGCAAACCAAAACCACAAGTAGTGGCCAGTCAAAATGGCAATTATTAAAATGTCAAGAAACCACAAATGCTAACAAGGCTGTGGAGAAATAGGAGTGCTTTTACATTGTTGGTGGCAGTGTAAATTAGTTCAACCATTGTGGAAGACAGTGCGATGATTCTTCAAAGACCTAGAACCAGAAATACCATTAGACCAAGCAATCCCATTACTGGGTATATACCCAAAGGAATATAAATCATTCTCTTATAAAGACAGACACACGTGTATGTTCATTGCAGCACTATTCACAATAGCAAAGACATGGAACCAACCCAAATGCCCATCAATGATAGACTGGATAAAGAAAATATGGTACATATATACTGTGGAATACTATGCAACTATAAAAAGGAATGAGATCATGTCTTTTGCAGGGACATGGATGGAGCTGGAAGCCATTATCCTCAGCAAAGTAATGTAGCAACAGAAAACCAAATACTACATGTTCTCACTTATAAGCAGGAGCTGAACAATGAGAACACATGGACACAGGGAGGGGAACAACACACATGGGCCTGTTGGTGTGGGGCAAGGGGAGGAAGAACATCAGGAAAAACAGCTAATGCATGCTGGACTTAATACCTAGGTGATGTGTTGATAGGTGCAGCAAACCACCATGACACACTTTTACCTGTGTAACAAACCTGTACATCCTGCACATGTACCCTGGAACAGAAAATAAAATAAAACAAAAGAAACAAACAAAAATGGCCATTCTGGCTGGGGTAAAGTGGTATCTCACTGTGATTTTAACTTGCATTTCCCTGATCATTAGTGTTGTTGAGCATTTTTTCATATGTTTCTTGGCTATTTGTATATCTTCTTTTGAGAAATGTCTATTCATGTCATTTGCCCACTTTTTATTTGGATTGTTTTTTTTTTTCTATGCTGATTTGAGTTCCTTATAGATTCTGGATATTAGTTATTTGTCAGATGCATAGTTTGCAAATATTTTCTCTAATTCTATAGGTTGTCTGTTTACTCTGTTGATTATTTCTCTTGCTGCATAGAAGCTTTTTGGTTTAATTAGGTCATACCTATTTATTTTTATTTTCATCGCATATGCCTTGAGGGCCTTAGTCATAAATTCTTTGCCTAGGCAAATGTCCAGAAGAGTTTTTCCTAGGTTTCTTCTGGAATTTTTGTTTCAGATCTTAGATTTAAGTCTTTGATCCATCTTGAGTTAACTTTTGTATAAAGTGCAAGATAGGGATCCAGTTTCATTTTTCTATATGTGGCTGTCCAATTTTCCCAGTACCATTTATTGAATAGGGTGTCCTTTCTAGAGTTTATGTTTTTTTTTGTGCTTTGTCAAAGATCAGTTGCTTGTAAGTATTTGGCGCTGGGTTCTCTATTCTGTTCAATTGGTCTATGTACCTGCTTTTATGCCAGTACGAAGCTGTGTTGGTTACCATAGCCTTATGGTATAATTTGAAATTGGGTAATATGATGCCTCCAGATTTATTCTTTTTGCTTAGGATTACTTTTGCTATTTAGGCTCTTTTTGGTTCCATGTGAATTTTAGGATTGTTTTTTCTGAGTCTGAATAAATGACATTGGTATTTTGATAGGGATTGCATCGAATCTGTAGATTGCTATTGGCAGTGTGGACATTTTAGCAATATTAATTCTTCCAATCCATGAGCATGGGATGTATTTCCATTTGCTTGTGTCATCTATGATTTCTTTTGGTGGTGTTTTGTAGTTTTCCTTGTAGACATCTTTCATCTCCTTGGTTAAATATATTCCTAGGTATTTGTGTGTGTGTAGCTTTTGAAAGGGGGATTGAGTTATTGATTTGATTCTCAGCTTAGTCCTTTTTGGTATATAACAGTGTTATTGGTTTATGTACATTGATTTTATAATCTGAGACTTTACTCAATTCATTATCAAGTCTCGGAGTCTTTTGTAAGAGTCTTTAGAGTTTTCTTGGTATAAGATCGTATTGTTGACTTCCTCTTTTCCAATTTGGATGCCTTTTATTTCTTTCTCTTGCCTTATTGCTCTGGCTAGAACTTCCACTACTATGTTGAATAGGAATGGTGAAAGTGGACATCCATGTCTTCTTCTCTTTGTTACAGGAAATGCTTTCAACTTTTTTCCATTCAGTATGATGTTGGTTGTGTGTTTGTGGTATTTGGCTTCTATTATTTTGAGGTATGTTCCCTCTATGACTAGTTTTTTGAAGGTTTTTATCAAATGCTTTTCTGAGATTCTGCATTTTATCAAATGCTTTTTCTGTGTCTATTGAGATGATCATATGGCTTGTGTTTTTAATTCTGTGTATGCGATGAATCACATTTATTAACTTGGGTATGTTGAACTATCCCTGCATTCATGGGATGAAACCCACTTGATCATGGTGAGTTATTTTTTCGATGTGCAGTTGGATCCAGTTTGCTACTATTTTGTTGAGGATTTTTGCATCTATATTCATCAGAGATATTGGTCTGTGGTTTTACTTTTTGTCGTTGTTGTTATATCCTTTCCTGGCTTTGGTATTAGAGTGAAACAGGCTATAGAATGAGTCGGAAAGGATTTCCTCCTCCTCAATCTTTTAGAATAGTTTCAGGAGGCTTGGTCCTATTTCTTCTTTGAATGTCTGATAGAATTCAGCTGTGAATTCATCTGGTCCTGGGCTTCGTTGTTGTTGTTGTTGCTGGCAGATTTTTTTAAGTTACTGATTCAGTCTTACTGCTTGTTATAAGTCTGTTCAGGATTTCTATTTCTTCCTGATTCAAGCTAGGAGGTTGTATGTTTCTAGGAACTTATACATTTCCTCCAGGTTTTCTAGTCTGTATGCGTAGGGGTATTTATAGCAGTGTCAAATGATCTTTTGTATTTCTGTGTTGTCAGTGGTAATGTCTCCATTTTTATTTCTAATTGAGATTATTTGACTCTTCTCTCTTTTTTATGGTTAATCTAGCTAGTGGTCTATCCATTTTGTTTATCTTTTCAAATAACCAACTTTTCATTTGATTGATCTTTTGTATTTTGTTTCAATTTTAGTTGGTTCTGCTCTGATCTTTGTTATTTCTTTTCTTCTGGTAGCTTTTGGGTTTGTTTTTTTCTTATTTCTCTAGTTCCTTGAAGTGAAATGTTAGGTTGTCAATTTGTGATCTTTCTGCTTTTTGCGGTAGGCATTTAGCATTATAAACTTTTCTCTTAGTACTACTTTTGCTGTATTCCAGAGGTTTTGACAACTTTGTCACTGTTATCATTCATTTTGAAGAGTTTTTAAATTTCCATCTTGATTTCATTATAAACACAAAAATCATTCCGGAAGAGACTGTTTAATTTCCATGTATTTGTATAGTTTTGAGGGTTCAGTTTGGAATTGATTTCTAGCTTTGTTCCTCTGTGATCTGAGAAGATACTTGCTATAATTTTGGTTTTTAAAAATGTATTGAGACTTGTGGCCTATCATATGGTCTATCTTAGAGGATATTCCATGTGCTGATGAGAAGAATGTATATTCTGAAGTTATTGGGTAGAATGTTCTGTATATATCTGTTAGGTCTGTTTGTTCTAGAGTGTAGTTTAAGTCCAGTGTGTCTCTGTTGACTTTTTCCCCTAATGATCTGTCCAGTGTGGTCGGTGGAGTGTTGAGTCCCCCACTGTTATTGTGTTGCTGTCTATCTCTTTTCTTAGGTGTGACAGTATCTGTTTTATGAATCTAGGTGCTCCAGAGTTAGGTGCATATATATTTATATTGTTATGTCTTCTTGTGGAATTGTCAGTTAATTAAATTGTTGAAGAGGATAGGTGAAACCAGAGCTCTGTGGGTGAAAGAGAGCCCACCCTACCCACATCCAGGTGGGTTTTGATCGACATTATGGGGGTCTGGTCCATGAAATGGCTATAAACCTTCCACCGTTTAATGACATCCAGCTCATAGGTCTCAACCATTTCACATACTCAGTGATTGCAAAATGAGGAAATGAGAAGGTGATCTCATTTCCCCATGGCATAGGAGAAAGAGTATAGCAGAGAACAGGGATGCAAATCTCTGTTCTTTAACACACTTGTCCTGTGTCTTGTAGAAAATTACTTTAACTTACCCTTGACTTGCTTATATGTAAAAAAAGGCAACACTAATCCCTTCCTCACCATTTATTGAGAAAATTAAGAATTGATAATAATTATAATAGATTCTCCATAAAATGCAAATACTGTGTTTCAGTAACTAGACTGGAACATAGATTGTCTTTTATTCTTGTATATGATTTGAAGATCCTATACAAATGAAAAAAAGAGACTCAGAGAAGTAAAGCACAACAAGAATCAAACTCATATCTGTCTTGCTTGAAATTCCATCATCTTTCCACAAAGCCATGATACCTTACTAAGATAATACATGTGAAAGTGCTTTGTATTATAAAGCCCCAAATTGATAGGAATTATTGTTATAATTTAGTTTACTAAGTTGGAAATTCTACTGAAAAATAAAATTAGTTTTATTTGCTGTAATTTGTCCTCAGTGAACCTTGTGGCCTCCTGTGAGTTTCTTTTAAAAATATACTCACAAGTTACCTTTCAATAATTTGTTTGCAGACACGATAAGTTTATAAATTCTAGAATCATCTCTTGTTTCCTAAAAACATCAGCACATTTATCCTTCTACAGGTTTCTGGCACCTCTCCCATTGAGAAATATGGCATTTTTGTTGTTTTTGGTTTTGCCTACAAAATGCTTACATGAAACAGAGAAACTAGACAATAAGTAGAAAGTTATATAAAATATAGTCAAGTACTAAAATGAATGACAGAGAAATGTTCAAGATAGTCAGGAAAGGGGTCAATGTGGGCTACAGGTATCAGCAAAGGCAAGGACTCTAACCCTAAACTCTTAAGAGATGAGTCTTTGAGTGTAGACTTTTCCATAATCAAGCAAAGAGGCACTCTTTGTGCTTCTTGGAGATCTCAGGAATCTGTTTGCGTTAGTCTGTGCCTGCGCAGTCTCCCTTCTCTGTGAATTGGTGCCTAACAGCAAAGCTGAACCTCAAGGCTATCTGGTTACCCCTATGAGGCTGCGGTCAGTGCCCTGAAACACACTGAGCCAAGAGAAGCCATCAGAGGAGTCTGTGGGGAATCCTATGATGACAGAAGAGCAGAGGAGTAGTCATTGCCCAGAATGTCTGCAAAATGGAGCTGCAACAAGCCCAGGCACATGTGCCTGAAGATTCAACTGTAGATTTTCAATTTATGAATATTCCAAATGTGTATTGAGACTTTATACCAGGCACTGGGCTAAGTGCTGCAGATATAAAGTCAAGCTAAACATGTTTCCTAGGATGTTTTTCACAGAGATAGAGCTTGAGTTGACTTTTGAGCAGGCACTAGATATTGTTTGTATGAAAAGGACTGGTAAGGGGAGGTAAGGTATGCCAAATAGGGGAAGCAGCTGAGGGAAAGGAAGCAGACGCATCAAATAACTTGTCAAATTTGGGAAACTGCAAATGCTGCTGGATGACCACATAATATGTTTACTGTAAGAGAGTGATGGAGGCAGGGTGGTCAGCAGCCAGATGGTGAAGAACTTTGATTGCTGAGATAGGGAGTTTGCACTCTTATTCTGAAAATGACAGTGGTCATTGAAGGATTGTAATCAACAAAGTGAAATGATTATAACTGTCATTTAGAAAGAGGGCTGTTATAAGTGGTATGGAAGATAAATTGAAAAAGGACCATTCCGAAACCCAGAGTCCAGTTAGGTTGCTGTGGCAGTAATCAAGGTTAGAGGGATGGATACTAACTAAAGCCATAGTCAGTGGTGGAAATGGAGCAGAGGGGACA
This sequence comes from Colobus angolensis palliatus, assembly GCF_000951035.1. NCBI lineage: Eukaryota > Metazoa > Chordata > Mammalia > Primates > Cercopithecidae > Colobus > Colobus angolensis. The sequence continues at coordinate 13,315,819 of NW_012115932.1, read as the reverse complement.
AATACAAATGATATTGGAGGAGATGGAATTAGCGACCTTGGCAAGAGGGAGGATGAGATGAGAAGAACGCGGTTGTGGTAGAGGGGAGAGTGTACAGTGATTCTCATGTTTTTTATTTGGTTCACGGTATTGATGAAGTTTCATCTTATGATAGAGCATAAGAAGGGAGGGTCAAATTTTGGTGATAAGATGATGTCTTCCATATGTTGAGATTTGGGTCTGCAGGGTTTCTAAGTCATATTTTTAGGTGGCAATTTCATATAAGAATCTAAATCTCATTTGAGAAATGGGGAGGGTAAGAGTGGGGAGATAGATATTCATCAATGTTTAAAAATGGTGGTTTGAACTTATGGATTGACTTGGGAGGAGCAGATACCAATAACCAATATTTTGAAGTATCTTTTTCTCTAAGAACTGTCTGTCACCTAGCCCCTAAGTGGCATGTTTGTGCTGTGTGACTTTACTATATGTTCTAACAGTCATAGCCAATTGGCCCAAGCTGGACCAATAAAATAATGTCAGACAGGGAATCCGAGATTGAAAAATCTTTGCACAATAACTTGGTAAGTTTTTGACTGTGGAGATATAAAGTCAGGTACTGTGTGGCAGTCATAGTTGGCTATAAAAAAGCTAAACAATTTAAGTCTAGAGGATAGGGTTGAGGCTGGGGGAAAAGACGAGAAAGAGAAACTGCATAATTCCTTACAGCTTTTGAGGCTCTGAGAGTCCTTCATGAAGCCTTGGCACCTTCAGAAACCTTAGAATCCTTCCAATATGTGCCACTTCACTCCCTCAAACATCCTTATTTTTTTCTTAAAGTTGTAGAAAATTAAAAGTGCTACATAAACCCAGAGGAAAAATTAGAATAATACCATTTTTAAACCCCTAATGAAATGATGAATTTATGCAATATTAATAGCTGCTAACATCACAAAAAATAAGCCATCTCCAAATGGAAGTACACAGTATTATCATGATATATTACTACCAGAAAATCAAACTTGAGTCTGATTAAGTATCTAAATCTCAATAGTTTACAGGAAATACAAAGTCCACAGGATCATATTAAACTATACCAAGGGAATGAAATTGGGAATATTCAGACCATGGAAAGCACTACCAGACACGCTATCCAATTTCGTCATGTAAAAAAAGATGTTGATGTGATCCAATAAGTTAAATGAGACTTAAGGGACACATGAATAAATTTTAACATATAGGCCTTATTTTGATCTTGACTCACAGTTTTTAAAAGTTGTGAGATAATTAGGAAAATTTGTTCATGGACTGCATATTTTATATTAAAGAATTATCATCTTTTAATACAAGGAAGCTCTTATGACTATGTATCTCTTAAAAGAGTCTCATACATTTGATACCTATACTTAAGTATTAACAGATGAAGAAATATAATTGCTGGGATTTCCTTCAAAATTATCCAGTGTGGCAGAGCAAAGTGAGGAGTATAGATGAATAAAATTGGCTCTGGAATTGACAATACTTGAATCTGGGGGTCCATCATATTATTCTCTCTACTTTTTATGTGTTTTAAATTTTCCATAATAAATGGTTTTAAAATACATATATAAGAGCATTGAGGCTGGGTGCGGTGGCTCACACCTGTAATCCCAGCACTTTGGGAGGCTGAGGCAGGTGGATCGCGAGGTCAGGAGATCGAGACCATCCTGGCTAACTCAGTGGAACCCTGTCTCTACTAAAAATACAAAAAATTAGCCGGGCATGGTGGTGGGCACCTGTAGTCCCAGCTACTTGGGAGGCTGAGGCAGGAGAATGGCGTGAACCCAGGAGGTGGAGCTTGCAGTGAGCGGAGATTGCACCACTGCACTCGAGCCTGGGTAACAGAGCAAGACTCCGTCTCAAAAAAAAAAAGCATTGACATACCTATGAATGCAAGAGCAGATTAACATCTGAATATCAATTAATTAAATATACATATCAATAGAATAAAAAACAAAAAACATAAGATCATCTCGATAGATGCAGAAAAAGCATTTGGTGAAAATCTAACACCACTTCATGATAAAAACACCTAACAGACTGGCAATAGAAGGGGACTTTCTCAACTTGATAAGGGCCATTTACAAAAAGCTCACAGCCAACATGATACATACCTGTGGAAGACTTAGTGCTTTCCCTCGAAATATTAAGAACAAGACAAGGATGTCTTCTCTTGCATTTTTTTTTTTTTTTGGAGACAGGGTCTCTTTCTGTCACCCAGGCATGATCCTGGCTCACTGCAACCTGTGCCTCCTGAGTAGAACCAATTCTCATGCCTCGGCCTCCTGAGCAGCCAAGATTACAGGTGTGTACCACCACGCCCGGCTAATTTTTGTGTTTTTAGTAGAGGTGGGTTTTCACCATGTTGGCCAGGCTGGTCTCGAACTACTGCCTCAGGTGACCTGCCCGCTTGGGCCTCCCAAAGTGCTGGGATTACAGGTGTGAGCCACCGTGCCCAGCCCTCTTGCCACTTCTAGTCAACATTGTACTGGAGGCTCTAGCCAGTACAACTGGACAAGAAAGTTAAATAAAAAACATACACAGTGTAAAGGATGAAATAAAAGTGACTCTCTTTCAGATGATATAATCTTGTAAACAGATCTTATAAAATCCTAAAGAACCTACTAAAATTATTAGAATAATATGACAAGTTTAGTAAGATTGTAGGGTATAAGAGCAATATACAAAAATCAATTGTATTTCCATGTACTGGCAATGAACAGTCTGAAAATGAAATTAAGAAAATTCCATTTATAATAGCAGTAAAAAATAAGTAAACTAAAATACTTAGGAATTAATTTAACAAAATAAGAGAAAAACTGTACTTTGGAAATGACAAGACATTTTTGAAACAATTAAAGACCAAATAAGTATAAAGACACATCACATTCTCAGATCAGAAGACTGAAAATTGTGAAGATGACAAAACAGCTCAAAGTGATTCACATATTCAATGCAGTCACTGTTAAAACTCCAGCTTGCATCTTTTCAGAAATGGAGAAGCTGATTCTAAAATTCATATGAAGATGAAAGGGAACAAGAATCGACAAAGAATCTTGAAAAAGAACAATGTTGGAGAACTCACACTTTCTGATTTTAAAACTTAGTACAAAGGTACATTAATCAGAAGTGTGGCACTGGCATAAGGACAGATTTATAACTCAAGGAAATAGAATTGAGAGTCCTGCAGTAAAACTCTCACATTTACAGCCAGTTAATTTTTTAAGAGTGCTTTGGAATTTAGATCTTAAGAAAGAATCCGTATTTTCTGACTCCCAGTACAGTGCTCTTTCCACTAAACAACGTTCACTGAAAGAACAGGGCAGCCTCTACTGGGTTGGGGGAGGAGATAAAGGGGGGTGGTGGCCCTACCTAATTTTGGTGACTTTAATATAGCCCATTCTACAACAGAGTTAAAATCTTGCAAACATGTAAAAAGAGTCCATGAAAATCAGAGCATGTAAAAAGAAAAAAAAAAAAGGAATGGAGGAAAGGAAAGAAGACATTAACTACAACTCCTGTGATGCCGATCACAACAGCAGCCAACTCTCATATGACATTCACTAAATGCTGGGCATATTTCTAAATGTTTTAAATTGATTGACTCATTTAATAGTCACCAAAACTATAATAAGTATCATTACCATCTCATTATACAGATGAGAAAACTCAGCACCACGAGTTTATATAACTTACCCATAATCAGAGAGTTGTAAATATGAAGACAGTGATTCTCAGTCCTGATTGCACAGCAGAATCCCCTCAGCAACTTGCAAAACACCAGTGCTCTGCCTGCCCCCAGAGCAATTAAATCAGACTCTATGGTGGGTTTTTAAATCTCTCCAGGTGATTCCAGTGTGCAGCCAAGGATAAGAACAATTGTATTGAGCTGCAGTCAATTCCTTCTCATTGAACAGGGTGAGAAACCTGCTCACCTGATATACAGAACCTCTGGATTGAAAGACAGAAAGTGGTCCCAGAATCTCATCCCATGAGAGCTTAAAAATAAAAATTCTCAGGTCTCAATCCGCACCTTGGATCAGTCAGAAGCCCTTTGATGTGTTGTCTCTAAGGTGACATCTAATGTTTAAACTCTGCATTTCCCTGATTGCTCCCTAATTTTCAGGACTGATTCAAGTTCCTAGTGAAAGGAGATTTTCCTAGACCACAGACAAACACATTCTAATTTCCAGCCATGAGAAGTCGGTATACCAAACTGACTTCAGCAGAGCTGAGGAAGGCACCCAGAGGCATTCTTAACTATGAGGAGGCAGTCAGGATGGGATACTGAATGCTCGAGGTCAGAGGCACAAGAAAGAATTGTCAGGTGCAGAAAGCAGATGTGGAAAGGTTGAGAACAAATTTTATCCTCTTCACAATGTCATGTATTTCTGCCCCCTGGTTTGTGATAATCTGCTACTCTCTCAGAAGCAGAGGAGGATGAAAAGTGAGAAACACTAAATCATTGCAGTAAAACACTTCCTTTTTTTGAGACAGGGTCTTGCTCTGTTGCCCAGGCTGGGGTGCAGTGGTGTGATCTCGGCTCAATGCAACCTCCACCACCTGGGTTCAAGCAGTTCTCCTGCCTTGGCCTCCTCAGGAGCTGAGATTACAGTCACATGCCACCACACCCAGCTAATTTTTGTATTTTTAGTAGAGACACGGTTTTGCCATGTTGGCTAAGCTGGTCTCAAACTCAGCCTCAGGTGATCTGCCCACCTTGGCCTCCGAAAGTGTTGGGATTATAGGCACGAGCAACCGTGCCCAGCCAAAACACTTGTTTTAAGAAACAGCTGTATTAGTTTCCTGGAGCTTCCAAAACAAAGTACCACAAACTGGGTGGCTTAAACAACTGAAACATATTGTCTCACAGTACTGGAGGCTGGAAGTCCAAAATCAAGGTGTCAGCAGGGGTGGTTCCTTCTAACGGCTGTGAGGGAAGATCTGTTTCAGGCCTCTTTCCCACCTTTTGGTGCCCCCAGGCATCCCTTGCTTATAGATGACACTCTCCCTATGTCTTCATATCTCTCCCTTCTGCACGTGTTTGTCTGTATCCAAATTCCTGCCCCCTCCCTTTTTTTTCAAATCCTGACTTTGCCACTTGCCAGCTATGTGTGTGCCTTGGGCAAGTCACTTCATGTCCTCAAGTCTCAGTTTCCTCATCTGTAAACTGGGCAGAATTAAGAATACCTATTTCACAGTATCATTGTGAGAAGAAATGAAATAATATATGAAGTTCATAGCACAGAATCTGGCATGTAGCCAGTGCTCTAAAAATGGCAGATGTCATCATTTTTAATGGTTATTTCTTTTAATCCTTATGAGAACCACGTGGGACAGGTTATTATTATCCCCATTGTACTGACGAAGAAATGGGTTCAGAGAGGTTGAGTAACTTGCCCAAAGTCACATAGCTAGTGAGTCAGTCATAGAACTAGAGTTCGAATCTGTATTTGTTCCTTAACACCTGCTACCAAGGTAAGACTCCTACGAGCTGCTTCTGTAAAGGGCAGAGTTGTAATCTTTTCTCCTTGGGGCTGGATCCACCTACAGGAAGCTTTCTATGGCTGGCAGATTTTTTTTTTCTTTTTGTTGTTGCTTTGTTTTTCCTGTTTTTGAATTTCGTTTTATTTATTTACTTGTATGTTTGTTTGTTTTGAGACGGAGTCTCGCTCTGTCACCAGGCTGGAGCATAGTGGCGCGATCTCGACTCACTATAACCTCGGCCTCCCAGGTTCAAGCGATTCTCCTGCCTCAGCCTCCCAAGTAGCTGGGATTACAAGCACCTGTGACCACGCCCAGCTAATTTTGTGTATTTTTAGTAGAGACGGAGTTTCACCATGCTGGTCAGGATGGTCTCCATCTCTTGACCTCCTGATCCACCCACCTCAGCCTCCCAAAGTGCTGGGATTACAGGCATGAGTCACCACGCCCAGCCTATTTTTAATTGTATAAACATATGGAGTACAATTGTAATTTTGTTACAAGCATAGATTGTGTAGTGGTCAAGTCAGGGCATTTAGGGTATGCATCACCTGAATAACATATATTTTACCCAACATACATTGTAACCATTAAGTATTTTCTCTTTAACTCTCCTCTCACCCTCTCACCCTTCTGAGTCTCCATTGTCTGGCATTCCACTCTCTACATCCACATATACACATTTTTAGCACCCACTTGGAGTGAGAACATGCAGTATTTGATTTTCTGTGTCTAACTTGTCTCACTTCAGATAATGACCTCCAATTCCATCTATGTTGCTGCAAAAGACATGATTTCATTCTTTTTATGGCTGAATAGTATTCCAGTGTGTACATGTACCTCATTTGCTTTATCTAATCATCTGTTGGTAGACATTATGTTGATTCCGTATCTTTGGTATTGTGAATAGTGCTGTGATAAACAGGCGAGTGCAAGTATATTTTTGATGTATTGATTTCTTTTCCTTTGGAATGATACTCAATAGTGGGACTGTTAGATCGATGGTAGTTCTATATTTAGTTCAATGAAAAATCTCCATACTATGGATAGAGTTCATACTATGGGTAGAGGTTGTATTAATTTACATTCCCACCAACAGTCCAACAGTGTTCCCTTTTCTCTGCATCCTCACAAACATCTGTTTGGTTTTTTTTTTTTTTTTTT